>NC_041382.1:51992338-52015748 GCF_002162155.2 Triticum dicoccoides
CCTTCAAACTTTGTTGTATATATTTGGTTAGGCATGACTGCAACAGCTGTTTATTTTTGGTGTTTGCATCAAATTGCTTGTTTAAAGTTTATTATATGTAGTTCATAAACAAAAGTTCGTCCTTTCTCAATTTAAGTTTTCAGTTGTACAACCAAGTTCCTTCTTCATACCATGTAAATTAAACTATACAGAGCAAGTGATCTTCTTTTGCACTGCATGTATGCTTCTGTTCTTCATCTGTAATCCAGTGGTGTGGTGAACCTACCCACTACAACACAATGTCATATTCTGCAATGTCTTAACTATGAACAATGTCATATCATTCTACTATTATTTAAACCGTCTCTTTATTTGCCAATCTGAAATGGTATAAATTGACAGCACACTAACCATTGATACTTATGAGTTCTTGATCTGTAATCCAGTGGTGTCGTGAAGCTGCCAACTCCTTCACAATGTCATTTCCTGCCATGTCTTGACCTGAACAATACCATATTGTGGTAATGCAAATTTAAACTGTGTCACTTTATTTGTCAGTAAGAAATGTGATGAATTGTCAGCACTGATACTTTTATGTGCAAAACCTGTCATCTATCTGCTTGTTCATCTTTCAGAGTGAGGAAGATATAAGTGTTGAAAAAGCGCAGTCTCATCATCTTGCTCAGCTGCTTGCGCTGCAGCTCCCCAGCAGGGCTAACCTTTCTTGAACTCTATTTAAGTGTTGTAGGTTTTGTTTATTATTTTGTCGGCGTGTTTATTTGCACTGGTGGCGATCTTTGATGCCCAGTGTATGTAATCTACTGTCTGCTTGTGCTTTATTATCATAGTGGCGAACTTTGATGCCCAGTGGATGTAATATGCCGTAATTTCTTTATTGTATAGTATAGGTTTTTTCTTATTCACGATGCTGCAGTTATTTTACTGTATATATATATCCTGTCTTCGCAGTAAACTGGCCAAACCGTAAAATTACGGTACATAATCGGGCCATCATGCAATCACGATTTAGGTTGGGCCTGAAACGTGCCGATCAGCTCACGGGCCGGCAGCAGCCCGAAATGAACCCCGACCCATGATTGTGCGAATCAAATCACGAGCTTCTAACAGGCTGAAAAATTGTCTCGGTCCTTGTTTGGCCCAATCAGATATCGGCTGTGAGCAGGCCGAATGCAAACCGGGCCGTAGTTAGGCCTAACTATATGACGGGCTTTTAACAGGCTGAAATTAATATAGGGCCGAAATGTTAAACGGGCCGTTAACAGGCCAAAACTAATATCAGGCCGAATTACTAAGTGGGCCTTTAGCAAGTGGGCTCAAAACCATAGTGTTCAGTTGACGGGCCGAATCTGATATGGGCCATAATTGAGCCCAAAGCCTCTTAAAGGGTCGTACCTGATCTGGGCCGTAATTTGGCCCAGAACGTGGTAGGCCTTTAACGGGCTGGATCTCATATGGGCCACTATTAGGCCCAGAGCGTGGCAGGCCATTAATGGACCGGATCAAATATGGGCCGGCATTTGGCTCAAAACATGGCAGGCAGTTAATGGGCCGGCCTACTAGGGTCCACAAAATCTTGTGGGCCTACATCTGGGCCGACCCATTAATGTCGGCGAAATCTCGTGGGCCTTTAGTTGGGCCAGCCCATTATGACCCGCAAGAATCTTGTGGGCTTTACCTGGGCCGGCCCATTATGGCACAAAAAAATCTTGTGGGCCTTTACCTGGGTCGGCCCATTATGGCCCGCAAAATCTTGTGGGCCTTTAGCTGGGCCAGCCCATTATTGTCCGCAAAATCTCGTGGGCCTTTAGCTGGGCCGGCCCATTATTGTCCGCAAAATCTTGTGGGCCTTCAATTGGGCCGGCTCATTTAAACTTGATGGGCCGGTCCATGTGTCAACATATCATAGGCGCGTCTCGCCCATTGGATGAGTTGACACGTGTCTCCTCCAACCAATGAGAATTTTACACGTGGAAAATCGGCATTGGTCGGGGCTGTTAACGGGTTATCGGATCCAAAACCCGACCCGATAGCTTAACGGCGTTCCGTTACGGTGGATGCCACGTGTCGGTCACCCTTGACGAAAGAACTTCTGTGACGCACGATTTATTATGATGGAAGTGGGCACTTCCGTGATGATAATTTTGGTAATGTCATGGAACACTTCTACGACAGCACAGGTATGACTATCTTGATTCTGTCATAAATTTGTCATGGATGTACATGCATGACAAAAAAAGTGACCTACTGTGACAAACACGTATCATCACGGAAGTGTATTTTTTTTGTAGTGGTGGTACTATCGGAATCATCATATTTGACAAGAGCCGCCATGAGCTCCCCCATGTCATTGTAGTGACGTTTAAGCCGCCCCAGTTTCTTCTTCAGTGGGAGGAAACGACAGTTCTTCCCAACATCAGGACTGCTGAACCGACATTGATACTGCCCGACGAATGTATCATAGCTGAGATCCGTATCACCCAATTGGTTGTTGACTCACCCTCACCTTGAACACAAGAATCCAAGTCCAGGATCGACATGGGCTGCTTGCATGTGTCTTTAAATTTTTGGATAAAATGAGTTTTTAACTATGCCCACGACCTAATAGAATTAGCACGCAACCCTTTTAACCAGGTACGAGCTGGCCCATCCAACATCTTGGTGAAATATTTAGCACACGCAGCATCACTAACATCCAGCATTTCCATAGCCATCTCATAGCTCTCAATCCACGCCTCGAGGGGCTGATCCAAATTGTAATTAGGCACCTTGCGAGGGCCTTTAATATCCTTAGGCAGACGCTCATTGCGCAAAGCCGACACTAAACAGGGCACACCCAATGTTCTAGAGGTCACCCCTGCCTCCAACGATGCCGAGGGATAAAGCGGAGATTGCTGCTGAGCTGCCGTCTGAGCCACCAGCTCGGCTTCCTGACGCGCCCTGCCCTGATTCACCACGGTTTGAGCATCACCGCCGCGCGCCGGGTCATGCCTTCGAGGCCAGTTATGGTGCTGTTCACTGCTTGAAACCGCCGGCGACTCAATGTGCCTGCTGTAACTTGGGCTTGGACGAGGGGTTGGATGAATCTGCTCACGGCTATACGAATAAGCCGCCTATTGAGCCACAGCCGTCTGAAAAAATTCCCTGCGCATCCGCATCTCTACCGCAGCTGGAGACTCACCTTGAACTGGGAGAGCCGCAAATCGTGTCGCCGCAGCAATCATGTTATCCAAAGGGTTAGGATAATGACCCGGTGGTGTAGGAACATGCTGAGGCGGGGTTGTATTCAAACGAGGCGGATCCATAGTACGTGGCTGAACCGACGCTCTGGCCACGGGCGCGTCAACTGCTCGGTTTACCACAGGCGGGTCACTGGTCCCTACCCAGGCGTGTTGAAAAGATTTTCAGCCTCGAACTCCGTAGGCAATCGACTCTGGTGCCTCCTCCTCATGACAACATTTGAAGCGTTTTGATCCAAGGCAAGCCGGAAGGACTCTGCCTGAATCCATTGTGCCTGTGCATCCAAGGTGGCTCGCTCCGCGGCCATCCTAGTATTATCAGCAGCGAGCTTGCGCTATCTCATCATGTAGCTTTGTGACATCCCCTTTATGCTGATCCTGAGTGTCTGATACGTCTCCAACGTATCTATAATTTTTGATTGCTCCATGCTATTATATATTCTGTTTTGGATGTTTAATGGACTTTATTATACACTTTTATATTATTTTTGGGACTAACCTATTAACCCAAGGCCCAATGCAAATTGTTGTTCTTTTGCCTATTTCAGTGTTTCACACAAAAGGAATATCAAACGGAGTCCAAACAGAATGAAACCTTCGGGAGCGTGATTTTTGGAACAAACGTGATCCAGAGGACTTGGAGTGGACGTTAAGAAATCAACGAGGAGTCCATGAGGCAGGGAGGCACGCCTGCCCTCCTAGGCGCGCCCCCACCCTCGTGGGCCCCACGTGGCTCCACCGACCTACTTCTTCCTCCTATATATACCTACGTACCTCGAAACCATCCAGGAGCACCACGAAACCCTATTTACACCGGCGCAACCTTCTGTACCAATGAGATCCCATCTTGGGGCCTTTTTCGGCGCTCCGCCGGAGGGGGAATCGATCACGGAGGACTTCTACATCAACACCATAGCCTCTCCAATGATGTGTGAGTAGTTTACCATAGACCTTCGGGTCCATAGTTATTAGCTAGATGGCTTCTTCTCTCTCTTTGGATCTCAATACAAAGTTCTCCTCGATCTTCTTGGAGGTCTATTCGATGTAACTCTTTTTGCGGTGTGATTGTCGAGATCCGATGAATTGTGGGTTTATGATCAAGATTATCTATGAACAATATTTGAATCTCCTCTGAATTCTTTTATGTATGATTGGTTATCTTTGCAAGTCTCTTCGAATTATCAGTTTGGTTTGCCCTACTAGATTGATCTTTCTTGCAATGGGAGAAGTGCTTAGCTTTGGGTTCAATCATGCGGTGCTCGATCCCAGTGACAGTAGGGGAAACAACACGTATTGTATTGTTGCCATCGAGGATAAAAAGATGGGGTTTATATCATATTGCTTGAGTTTATCCCTCTACATCATGTCATCTTGCCTAATGCGTTACTCTGTTCTTATGAACTTAATACTCTAGATGCATGCTGGATAGCGGTCGATATGTGGAGTAATAGTAGTAGATGCAGGCAGGAGTCGGTCTACTTGTTGCGGACGTGATGCCTATATACATGATCATGCCTAGATATTCTCATAACTATGCTCAATTCTATCAATTGCTCGACAGTAATTTGTTCACCCATCGTAATACTTATGCTATCTTGAGAGACCTATCGCCCCCGGGTCTATTTTCCATCATATTAATCTCCCATCAACTAGCTACTTTTGTCGCAGTTTATTTTGCAATCTTTACTTTTAATCTTTATCATAAAAATACCAAAAATATTATCTTATCATCTCTATCAGATCTCACTTTTGCAAGTGGTCGTGAATGGATTGACAACCCCTTTATCGCGTTGGTTGCAAGGTTCTTATTTGTTTGTGTACGTATGAGGGACTTGCGTGTGGCCTCCTACTGGATTGATACCTTGGTTCTCAAAAACTGAGGGAAATACTTACGCTACTTTGCTGCATCATGATAACACACAAGTATAGGGGATCGCAACAGTTTTCGAGGGTAGAGTATTTATCCCAAATTTGTTGATTCGACACAAGGGGAGCCAAAGAATATTCTCAAGTATTAGCAGTTGAGCTGTCAATTCAACCACACCTGGATAACTTAATATCTGCAGCAAAGTGTTTAGTAGCAAAGTAATATGATAGTGATGGTAACGGTAACAAAAGAGTAGTGGAAGTAATAGTAAATATTTTTGGTATTTTGTAGTGATTGTAACAGTAGCAACGGGAAAGTAAATAAGCGTAAACCAGTATATGGAAAACTCGTAGGCACCAGATCAATGATGGATAATTATGTCGGATGTGGTTCATCATGTAACGGTCATATCATAGGGTGACACAGGACTAGCTCCAATTCATCAATGTAATGTAGGCATGTATTCCGAATATAGTCATATGTGCTTATGGAAAAGAACTTGCATGACATCTTTTATCCTACCCTCCCGTGGCAGCGGGGTCCTAATGGAAACTAAGGGATATTAAGGCCTCCTTTTAATAGAGAACCGGAACAAAGCATTAGCACATAGTGAATACATGAACTCCTCAAACTATGGTCATCACTGGGAGTGGTCCTGATTATTGTCACTTCGGGGTTGCCGGATCATAACACATAGATAGACTTGCAAGATAGGATCAAGAACACACATATATTCATGGAAACATAATAGGTTCAGATCTGAAATCATGGCACTCGGGCCCTAGTGACAAGCATTAAGCATAGCAAAGTCATAGCAACATCAATCTCAGAACATAGTGGATACTAGGGATCAAACCCTAACAAAACTAACTCGATTACATAATAAATCTCATCCAACCCATCATCGTCCAGCAAGCCTACGATGGAATTACTCACGCACGGCGGTGAGCATCATGAAATTGGTGATGGAGGATGGTTGATGATGATGACGGTGATGAATCCCCCTCTCCGGAGCCTCGAACGGACTCCAGATTAGCCCGCCCGAGAGGTTTTAGGGCTTGGCTGCGGCTCTGTATCGTAAAACGCGATGATTTCTTCTCTCTTATTTTCTTCTCCCTGAAAGCCTATATATAGAGTTGGAGTTGGCGTCGGAAGGTGTCCAAGGGGCCCACGAGGTAGGGGGCGCACCCTAGGGGGGCGCCCCCACCCTCGTGGACAGGGTGTGGGACCCCTAGTCTTCATCTTTGGCGAGGATTTTTTATTATTTATTGTAAGGTATTTCATGGAGTTTCAGGTCATTCCAAGAATATTTGCTATCTGCACATAAAACAACACACTACAAGAAAATACACTTCCGTGATGATACGTGTTTGTCACAGTAGGTTGTGTTTTCTGTCATGCATGTACATCCATGACAAATTTATGACAGAATCAAGATAGTCATACTTGTGCTGTCGTAGAAGTGTTCCATGACATTGCCAAAATTATCATCACGGAAGTGTCCACTTCCATGACGATAAATCGCGCGTCACAGAAGTGCTTTCGTCAAGGGTGACCGACACGTGGCATCCACCGTAACGGAACATTGTTAAGCTATCGGGTCGGATTTTGGATCCAATAACCCGTTAACAGCCACGACCAATGCCGATTTTCCACGTGTAAAATTCTCATTGGCTGACGGATCCACGCGTCAGCTCCGCGTTGGCACTGGTGTCACTCATCCAACGGTCAAGATGGGCCTATGATATGTTGACACGTGGACCGGCCCAAAAGTGGCCCACAAAGTTTAAATGGGCCGGCCCAACCGAAGGCCCATAAGATTTAGCGGACCATAATGGGCTGGCCCAGCTAAAGGCCCACAAAATTTAGGGGACCATAATGGGCTGGCCTAGCTAACGGCCCACACGATTTTGCAGACCATAATGGGCCGGCCCAGCTAAAGGCCCACAAGATTTTGCGGATCACAATGGGCCGGCCCAGCTAAAGGCCCACAAGATTCTGTAGACCATAATGGGCCGGCCCAGCTAAAGGCCCAACATTCTTTGTCAAATCGGCCCGTCAACGGCCTGTCCTAAACTTGTCATCAACACGGCCCATGGTCACTTCTGGCCCGTTAACAGTCCGCTAAGTAATTGGGCCGAATTACGGCCCGGTGTATTTCCGGCATGTTAAAGGTCCGACTTCATTTGGGCCCATTTACAGGCCATCAAAACTTTCGGCCCATAAACGACCGTAAAGGATTTGGGTCATATTCGGCCATGTCTGACATTCGGCCTGTTAGAGGCCCACTACAGCTTTAGGCCACTTTCGGCCAGTTGTCATTTTCGGCCTGTTAACGCCGGACGTAAACCATGGGCCATATGTGGCCCAACGTCATATCGGGCCCATTAACGGCCATATAAAAATGACGGTAATCTAGCCCGACCGAAGTTTCGGCCTGTTAAAGGCCCGTGTATTTGTCGGCGCATTTACGGCCCGTCCGATTTTCGGCCTGTTAAAGTCCAGTTGGTTATTTGGCACAATCAGGGCCCAATCTCACTTTCGGTCTATTAAAGGCCCATGTATTTTATGGGCTCGGATATTTACACCTGTAAATGGCCTATTTTTACTGAGGGCCCAAATTATGTTTAGGCCTGTTAAAGGCCCACTATGGGCACAGGCCTACCAGAAAAATATGAAAGCTTATGCTGATTTAGGCCCAGATATTTTTAGTGGGCTACATGCCAATTTCGGCCCGTAATCGTTTTTAGCCCAATTGGAATGGGCCCGACGAATGTTGGCTTGTTGGGCTCCTACGAAGCTTTCGGCCGATTACATTACTAAGATAAACCTACACTATACAAAAATAGCATCGTAATTACTGCAGCCTGAGGCAACATCATAAATGTTGTATCACAACAAAATAAATTCCAACCATACAACAAAAGGCATGTTGGCATAAAGTTTACAGTCCTTCCAGATAAAAGCACCATCATATGTATAGAAGCACAGATCATTTGACCTGAGTGCTAATGTTTCAGGCTGCAGAATCTGATGGAGCAGCACGATCTCCACCTTTTTTCCGCCATTGCTCTTGAACAACGAAGCGAATGTCTGATAGTCTGGTTTCAAAACCATTCATATCTTGATGACATTTCTCAACCACTATTCTTGTTTCCAAAACAACATCCATTAGGGATTGGACTTGTGTCTGGAGCACAGATATATCAGTCTGTCTAGCAGGAAGATTTTGTTTAGTAGGCGATTTGGACGAGGTTACACTACTAGGGAAAACCTTATACACAGAAATTTAGCAACAACGCGGGTCAAAAAGGGCGCTAGTGCTAGATAGCAGTAGCGGTTCCGAATAAACCGCGCAGCAGATATGGTTGTAGCAGTTGCGCGTGTGGCCGTAAAAGCGCTACTACTAATATTCCCATGGGTGGAATGATAGGCTACGCATAGCAGTAGCGGGCTTGCAGGAAGCGCGCTACCGCTAGGGCATGAGTAGCAGCGCGTTTCCCAGGAAGAGCGCTACTGCTAATGGAAATAAAATAACGTGAAAAACAAATAGAAAAGTAAATGAAAATGAAAGAAACAGAAAAAGGAGAAAGAAAAAATAAAATGTAAAGCAAAATAAATGAAAAAGCGAAAAAACAGAGAAAGGCATAGCTGTAGCGTGTGTTAGTAAGAGGCGCTATAGCTAACGTAGCTACAGCGCGTTCCCCGGACCCCCGCTATAGAAACAGAAAAGGAAATAAAAAAGGGAGAAAATTACGTGGCTATAGCAGTAGCACATTTTGGAAAAAGCGATATAGCTACCTTAGCTATAGCGCGTTTTGCGAAACGCGCTACCGCTAGTTTTGACTTAACCAAAAAACCGTTTCCCCCCGGCCACCACTTGCCCCCCAAATCTCTCGACCCACCCCGCCGCCGTCTCCCCGATTCGCCGTCGCCCCACTTCGCTGCTGTCTGCTGCCGACGTCGACGCCCCCGGAGCCACCAAATCCGTGCGCCGTCGACGCCACCGGAGCCGCCCCCAACGCCACGGAGCCGCGCGGCCTCGTCAACGCCACCGGAGCCGCTGTCGAGGCCAGCGGATCCTCCCTCTCCACAACTGCCTCTTTCGCCGTCACCGGAGACGCCCCTGCCTCCCTCGCCACCACTGCCTCCCTCGCCACCACCGGAGCCATCCTCTGTAAGCCCCCACCCCTCCTCTCTCTCATGCATAGGTTAGCTAGTTTAATTATGTTAATTATCTAGGTTAGGGAAAAAATTTAGTTAGGGATTTGACAGAGAAGTAGTTAGGTTAACTAGTTTAATTAGGTTAATTATCTAGGTTAGTGCAAAAATTTAGTTAGGGCTTTGACAGAGAACTAGTCAGGTTAACTAGTTTAATTAGGTTAATTATCTAGGTTATTTAGGCAAGTTTTATTTTAAAGATGATCCCTTCCTAGACTTTTATTGTTGATTATATCTTTTCATTTAAGTGGTCATGTTGTTTGTGCCCAAGTGGCTTTGTTGTTTCAATGAAGCTGAGTGGCCTATATATGTTTTGCCGGAATGTTGATTCATTTCTTTTCCGGCAAATTTCAGGTTCTCGATTTGTCCACTTTTTAGCAAAGGTCATGCCAAAAATTTTCGTGAATTTCGGCATGACTTGTGCTACAAACTAGGACATATCGAGTGCCCGGGATTTGCCGCACCAGGAAGGAGCCAACATTCCTGTAAAACAATAGGCCTTGTTTATGTCATTATTCATTTTATTAGGTCTAGAATTAATTGACTAGATTTAATCATGGGAAACATGGCTAGCAACGATGAAGGACAGGGTTCTACTGATTGCGACGACGCCTACCGGGCGGCAGACGAATTTTTTAGCCTTACTGACGATCAACCGATGTTATTGCTGGGCCCACCGGTGGCATCGGGGACTGAGACCGACATGTAGACCGGTGCTGAGACTGAAACCGGTGCTCAGACTCAGACCGGCATCGAGACCGGCGCTGAGACTGAGACCGGCGCTGCCTCGGGGAGCGGAGCCGGTGTAGAACCGAAAGCAAAGAGGCAACGGGTTCCTAACAAACTCAGGACTACTAGAGTGGTGGTCACGAAGGTGGACGACGGCAATTTTGAGCCAACGGCACCCGAGGAAGCGCGTCGAAGCTACGGCAATCAAATAGGCTGCATCGTACGGACAACCGCCACCATCAATGATGAGAAACTATAGAAGATAGAAAATATGAGGAGCTCCCTCCTAAAGAAGTTTCACCAGATATTCTTGTTCCCGGGCCGGAATGAGAAGGATTAAAAAGATCTGGATGAGGACCCGGCAATGAAGAAGATAAACAAACACGCCATGACCAAGTTTAGCGACGCGTTGGCCGCCTGGAAAAATCGAGTGAAAGCAAGGATCATCGACAAGAAGGAACCCTACTCCAAGATTGTAAAGGATAATCTAACAATCACGGAAGAGCAGTTTCAAATATTAAAGGAGGCTTGCGAGACCGAAGATGCCAAAAAAAGTCTAAGTATATGAAGGGGCTTCAAGAGAGGAACTTTGGGAGCCACCACCTCGGAAGTCGTGGTTATGGTGGAAAGAAGTCCAAATGGGCCAAGGAGGATGCGGAAGCCGCGAGTCTAGGCATCCTAGACCCCTTGGCGGAGTTCACCGTCCCGCAGGAGCGTGACGTCCTCAGGGCCCGACACCGTTGGGACCCAGTGAACAAGGTTTACGAGACAACACCAGTCATTATGGAGTTCATGAGACTGCTGGTAATTTTAGTTTCAGATCAATTCGACTGCACACGTTAGTCATATTTGTAAACGATCGTTGTGCCTTTTGCAGAGAGAGAAGCACAGGATTGCGGCCGAAAGCGACACGCCGTCTGAGGCATCGGTGAGGCCCAAGTGGGACACTCCATTCAACCGGGCATTGAACATATTGAAACAACAACCGGTGGATACTCGACCGTCGTATGGACGCGTGAACGGTGTCGGAGACGGCGCCACATGGAAGAAGTACTACCGTGAGACCACGGAGGAGAGAAAGGAAAGATGGAGGTTAAATGAACAAAACATCGACAAGAGGGATGAGATTGCGGTTGAGAAGAAATCAACTCAGACAGTCGCAACAGCGGTAGCTGCCGCAAAACAGGTGGCTGTAGATATTTCTACTACCTTGGTTCCGGACGTTTTTAATTAGACCAGGCAAAATCCAGAAAAAAAGTGCCCAGGACTTTCCCCTTGCTGACTTCTTGGCGGGGAGCAGCTCGACTAGCATTGCCCCAGCACCTGCTCCCGCACCGGACGTGCTAGGAGGTGCTTCGTCTTTGGCTGAGGTCGACGCCCTCACGGTATCTGTCACACCGGCCCCTTCAATATAAATGTATAATCTCCCGTTTTTGTTGCCTTTCAGATGTCTCACGTCGCAGACTTTTCTTTGCAGGCCGACGAAACCCCGTGCACCATATTGTACACCATCGGTGACTAGAAAGTGGACGTGGGGAAGGCAACGATAATGGAGCCGAAGGAACCATTCTTCCATAGCCAGCCGATCCCCCCGAACGTCTTCAAGGTTTCCGTGGCCAGTGTCAAACCGGGCCTCGAGAATTTGCCTCCTCCAGTACTACTAGGGGATGACGACGAGACACCGCGGCAGCTTGGTGATTGTTGCAATGCTGGGTGGGTCCTGTTGTGGCCAAAGAGTCTGCTTCGTCTGGAGGCGGCCGGGAGCACACCCACGAGCACGCAGCCTCAGCAAGGTATGAACATCAACACCCCACCTACCTAATTAGCGTCGGGTGTCGGGTTGGGTGATAGCGGACGGGGTAAGGAGGAGGCTCCATTAGTCACTGATGACGTCGCCATGGATGAGGATGAGGACGACGATGGCGCTGCTGAACAGTATGTCTATACTGGCACCTCCTTAGGGTTTGAGCGTCATGAGTCGGTGCCTGAATTGCCGTCTCAACATATTATGGACGACCTTCCGGTAGTAAAGAAGTTTAGGAAGAGAGCGAGGAAAGGCAAAAAAGATGTTTCTATGATCCAGCCGCCTCAGCAACCTCGGCTTTAGGACCGTATAGATATCCCCGATGCGGATAAATGGCATATCCCCAGTCAACCAATCCTACCTGCAACAGCGCTAGGGGCCAGATTCGGCGATCTAAAGAGACTTCATGACGATGTGCTGCAGGTAGAGAAAGACCTCATCGCCTCGAAAGATCCAGGATACTCACTCTATGTGGTTAACGTTCCGCGGCAAATGTTGTACGTCGACAGCTTCCCCGCGGATAAGTTCTTCCTCCGATTCGATTACATATTCGACATGTTTCACGTGAAGAAGCTGGATTTTACGTTTGTCTGCCTTTATGCCTTGCACATGAACTACATCATCGGGGTTGAGCAGATATCTCATATCTGTGTCGCTGACCCGTACTACATGCATGAGGGCTTCTTGAGAGTCTGCACAAAGCACCGTGAATACGCGAGGGATTACATCGTCAGTTTCATGCTCGCCAATAAGGACAAGGGGGCGATTCTTCTGCCATATCATTCCGTGTAAGTCATCCGCACTGCTATCCTTCCTTCGATTTCAATCATTCATTTGCACGGTGGAGGCTAATTAATTTGAGGACTTATTTTGCGCAGCGGCGGGCGCGCCGTCCTCATCATCCGCTACCCCCGATTCTCCCACGCTCTTTACTTGGACTCATCGAAGAACATTCACAAAAAGGATTACACCCACATCAAGGATGTTCTCGACAGTGCTATGTATTACTACCAATCAATGGGTGGAGAGGTCAGGGACAAGAAGATAAGGGGCGGCAGGGTCGCCTTCGGCCATAAGACCGACTTCTGCACCACATGCTGGAGTACAGACGGGATCACCAAAACCTTCGCGTGGCACCTTCTTCCGGTGATGCCCATATTCTGCAATGGGCAAAGGACATAGGAGATATCGAGGATCATCGACTTCGAGCTGAGTTCTATAACATCCAGCGTGAACTTGCCCAAATCATCATGAAGGAGGTCGTCGGAAAAACAGGGATGTTCTACGGAGAAGGACAAATGTCGCGGGAAGACGTCCGAACATGGATAGCCTCTCAGCGTCTCGACCTGAAGCCTTTCACTAGGCTCGAGGACTATCTCCCTGACTTGGATGGATGGAACGACATGTTCGAGTGATTGTCGATATATGACAATGTGTCCGTTTAGTCCATACTTTCTGTATGACAAAACTTTGAGTTATGCATGGTGAAACTTTATTTGTGATGTAATTAAACCATCCTCCTCCTCGACTAGCGAAAATCACTCTAGTTAGGGCATTTTGGGGTACGATGAACTTTGTTATTTATGCTTATGATATGTTGTTTCTATTTTTGCCAAGTCTGTCTCTTTCTGTTGCTCAACTATATATGTTGCATATCATCGACTCATGTGATGATGCAGGTGCATAGATCATAGATGGCGAAGAAGTGCTACGCCAGGAGTATATATACGAC
The DNA here is from genome assembly GCF_002162155.2 of Triticum dicoccoides. Taxonomy (NCBI): domain Eukaryota; kingdom Viridiplantae; phylum Streptophyta; class Magnoliopsida; order Poales; family Poaceae; genus Triticum; species Triticum dicoccoides. Next base: position 52,005,928 of record NC_041382.1, read on the forward strand.
AAGTGGCCGGAGTGTCAGGCCCAGGTGTACCGGTTTCCGGTTTCCGAGCGACAGGCAGTAGTTAGATTAGGTTCACGCTAATGCGAGACAGGGATACGAACTCATGTTCTCAAAGTGATAGCTCTTCTCGCGTATATCATTGTTTAGATGGATGACGATGTATTTGCATATCATTCGAGACTTGTATCGCTATTTTCGAGATGATGACGAGAGACCACTTTGTGTTGGATGATGACTATGATGATGACATGATTTGATGAGACTAATTGTATGTATATGCTATGATTACATTTGTATGTGTATGATATGCTAAAGATTATTGTATAAAGCCTATTCAAATACAAAACAAATACAAAACAAATATGCAGGAAAAAAACTAATAAATAAACTAGTAGTAGCGAGGGTGGAAATTTAGCAGTAGCGCCGCATTATCAGTAGCGCGTCCCGGCAAACAGCGCTACAGATAATATCAGTAGCGCCCTTTCCCAAAGAGCGCTGCAGCTATTCATGTATAGCAGTAGCGTGGGACAACAGGCACTACTGCTATACGTTAGCTGCAGCGCTCTTTGGGAAAGGGCGCTACTGATATTATCTGTAGCGCCTTATTAGTAGCGCCGGTACCCGCGCTACTGAGAGGCCCAAAACCCTCGCTGCTGCTAGGCTTTTCCCTACTAGTGTTACCTTGACAACCAACCCAGAATTACGCAGGAAGGTGCTTTTTGCACTATTAGTGGAGAGATACTAATTTACTGCAGCAAGAGGTGACATTGTGCCTGTAGTAGCCTCATCACCTTCAGGTGGTTGTGGCTATTCAATCATTTGTTCCATAGCTTCCTGAAAGTTTGAACTTGTAGATTAGTGTACCAGATAAGTTACTAATGAGACAAAAACAAACAAAGTAGATTAAACATGTATACATAACTTATTTTGGTGAACTACTGTAATACATTAGCATGTATTGTAGTGCCAACTACATAATAAAATCACTTTCGGAACATATGTCCATGTAGCATGCCTACTATATTGTCTATTTCCTCACATTCGTTGACATCTAAGGATAAAGAGACATGGTTTAAAGTAGGATGAACATAGTATGACATCATTCATATCATGGGCAAACAGATATAAAAAAACATACTATTTTATCATTGTGTGCGCACGTGAACATAACAACTAGATTACAGATCAAGACCAAAAGAATATCCTTCATCTCTTTTAAACCATGTAAGGTGAAATGATACATTAAGACAACTGTGAATAAAAGTGAACAGAGTAACTGACATTGGCTGCAAACCAAGTAGCTAAATGAACACATCACAGTACCAATCAGTTCAAGGCAGGAGGAGTAAGGACTTACAACAGCGGCTTGAACTGGTGTGCTCATGCCCTTCATCTTGCTTGTGTGGCAATCCTTGAATATTTGCACTGCATTCGGTTCAGGTTCTTTTTGGTCCGCACGGGATTTCCTCTGTATTTGGAACAAGTCAATATAGATACGATAATATGGCACAAAAAGAAGAAGGAAGTAGCAGCTATTTATAAGAGCCTCGCAGTGTGCAATATAGCTACGAGATCCTGTGGTCTGTTGGAATTTCACTTTAGAATGGTTGGTTTTGTTCTTCAAACAGTTACCCTAGAAGAAGATACACTTGTAAGGCACATACATAAATACAAGTTCAATATGTGGTCTAATCAAATACATATAGCCTACCTGATACTTTGGATCAGACCAGTGTTTAACGAGGGTTGTCCAGTCTTCATCTGTAATATATTCCACTGGAGATGTTTGGGCGATTTCATTGTTAGCCTTGCCTTCAAAGTGAGATTTTCTAAGGTGGTACCAATATTGTCGCAGAGCAAACTGAAAAACATGAGTGCATGCTTGTCTAGTTGCATCATCTTTCGGATCCAACTTGAACCTCATCTGTTGAAAAAAGAATGTGAGTCTTATTAGGAGGAAGCTAGAAAGTATGGGACAGAGCAAGACAATATTACTAATTGCGATGAATAACATTACTTACGGATAAATGGTCAAGGAAGGTGTTAAACTGGGTATTGTCTTTCTCATTCCTATACTGGATCCACGTTGGGAGGATACGTGCATGACACCTAACGGCAACGGCTGCCTCTGATACTAACTTGGCTGACTCTGTAGCATCACGTGGCCTTTTTAAACCTGCCTCAAAATGGATCTCCATTCTTCCTCCTTTAGATTTTGTTAATCTGTCAAGCATTATCCCTGATGTCTGTTTCCGCTTGCGCCGTGGTGCTAGTTCAACAACGAACATGGAAAGTGTTAGTGTACATCAAACTGTGAGAGTACATATAATGGAGCATGCAACTGCAACTTGACTTGGTCAGGTACCGTCTTGGTGTTGATGCTCATGAGGTTCATCTGATCTTGCCAAGTCCTGTTGCGTCAGCAGTGCTTCGGAAGTAGTGTTAGGTGTGAAGGCATCTTGGGAACTGGCCAGTTCCGGAGCAAATGAACGAGTAACTGGTTGAGATGCTGGTACAGTTGAAGCGGATGCTGCAGCTGGTGAAGTAGGTGATACTGTGTTTGTAGATTTAGCCGGTGTACTTGGACCTTCTACTGCACTATAAGTACCAGCAAAATCTCAATGGCAGAACCTTTTCCGTTTCACCCGACGAGTAACAGCACTCCCTACTATATTATTTTCCTTGCTCTTTTTTGACTTTGCCATGTCAAGCTGTACCCACAACACAAAAGAATAAAATCACTCTTCAGAACTCATTGATGCATGATACAGACAAGCAATACTTTGATGTAAGACAACCGTATGAGAATGGAATATGTAAGAAAAACAGGACGACATCACATATTCACAGCTACGATGTGCAAACTAAGCAGAAGAATTTTCAAGAAAATAGAAGTAATGCAAGCTAGACACCATATGAAAGATGCAACCAATATTACTCTACCAAGTTAAAAGTGTCTTGTCATAAGTGGCAATTCGAAAAATTAGAAGCAGTACAACGTAGAAATCAATGCAAGATGCAACCACTATCAAACTACCATGTTAAAAGTGTCCAATCATGAGTAACTGATGCGGGATACACAACAGCAGTACTTTGATGTAAGAACATGGTATTATAGATAGATGCAGTGTATTCTAGACACAGAAAGCCATGTCATATGCACATGTATAGCGTATAAACTCAGCAGGTGCAATTTAATCAAAATAGAAGAAATGCAGGCTAGACAACATATGCAACATGAAACCAATTATCACACTGTCAACTTAGAGCAAGCACCTGGGATGGTGGAGTACGGGAGATGAACTCATCATGTAGACTTGGGACTTCAACTTCATTAGCAGTAGCAGTGGCAAATCTAGAGAGTCTCTGTTTGCGTCGGTGCGGAGGACCACCAACATCCCCTAACTTACTCTTTTCCTTCCTATTTTCTGATATTGCCTTATGAAGTCAAAACCACAAGAAGATGAATAAAATTAGCTCTGCATAACTGGTTCATGCATGATACAGACGAACACTACTTTGATGTAAGGCAAGCGCAGGAGAGGAGGATGGAATATATACAAAAAAGACAACGTTTCATATTCACACGTACGATAGCGTGTCTTATGGGTAAGTAATCATTGCAGGTATAAGTTGTAAGCTACGCAAATGCAATTCAACATAATCAGAAGCAATACAAACTAGACATCATACAGAAAACGCAACCACGTATAACAGTTCCAAGTAAGAGCAAGCACCTGTGTAGGTGGAGTAGGGGAGATGTGCTCATCATGTACATGTATGTTCTAGAAACAGGAACACGTGTCATATTCACAGGCATTATGTGTAAAGTAAGCAGATGCAATTCAAGTTAGAAGCAATACAAGCTAGACATCATACGCAACATGCAACCACATATAATAGTGTCAAGATAGAGCAAGCACCTGTGATGGTGGAGTAGGGGAGTCATCATCTACACAGCTAAGTTGACTGTCCAGCCTTGTGTTGTCTTGCGAATCTTGTTGGGAGGATGGTGGAGTAGAATCTGTAGATACCCCCTGTTTGAGTTGCTCTGAAGGACCACCATCATCCACTGCCGGACTAATTTCCTTCAGCTGTAATGATTTTGCATTGTGAAGTCAAACCGATAAGAAAAAGGGATTAGAAACACTGCAAGACACCATATGGAAGGTGAAATCAATATCACTCTGCCAAGTTAAAACTGTCTCGCCATAGGTGGCGTTCATCAAACTAGAAGCATTACATGCTAGAAATCATATTCAAGACGCAAACCAATATCACACTGCCAACTTAAAGGTGTCCCATCATAAGTGACTGATGCAGGATACACAAGAAGAGTAGTTTCTTGTAAGAACATGGTGTGATAGACAGATATAGTATGTACAAAAAATAGGAATGCGTGTCATATTCACATGTATCATGTGTAAGCTAAGCAGATGCAGTTTACACTAATTAGGAGCAATACGAGCTAGACACCATATGCAACATGCAACCAGATATCACACTGCCAAGTTAGAGAAAGCACCTTGGATGGTGGAGTAGGGGAGCGGAGACTTGGACCTTGTAATGCACTATCAGTACAAGGAAAATCGGTATAGATGCTCCATTTACATTGCTACAGAGGACCACCATCATCGCCTTCCTTACTCTTTTCCTTCCTCTTTCTTGATTTTGCCTTGTTAAGTCAAACCCACAAGAAAAAGGAATAAAATTTGCTCTTCAGAACTCATTGATGCATGATACTGACGAACACTACTTTCATGTAAGGCAGCCGCATGATAGGAGGATGGAATATGTATAAAAAACAGGACGGCGTGACATATTGACATGTATGATGTATAAAGTGTAAACTAAGCACAAGGTGCTTGAACTTGTTAGAATCGATGCAAGCTGGAAACCATATGAAAGATGAAACCAATATCACTCTGCCAAATTAAAAGGGTGCCCTAACAAATGTATTTGACCAAATTAGAAGCAATACATGGCAACAGGCTAGAAATAATATGCAATATGCAACGAATAAAGGTGACTCATCGTAAGTGATTGATGCAGGATACAGAAGAGAGGTAGTTTCATGTAAGAATAAGGTTAACACATAGATGTAGTGTGTGCCAAAAATAGGAAGGCATGTCATATTCACAGGTATAGTGTGTAAACTAAGCAGATGCAATTTACCCTAATTAGAAGCATTACAAGCTAGACACCGTATGCAACATGCAACCACATATCACACTGCGAAGTTAGAGCAAGCACCTGTGATGGTGGTGTAGGGGAAGTGCGGTCTTCAGGTACAGAGCTACGTTCAATATCTTCATTTAGGCTTGCTGTTTCTTAAGAATCATGTGGAGAGGATGAAATTGCATTCTTTATAAGAGTATTGCGTCTCATATTAACCAATGCGCGTGACTGTCTCATCATAAGCGATAGACATAGGATACACAAGAACAGTAGTTTGATGTAAGAACATGGTGTGATAGGCAGATGTAGTATGTACCAAAAACAGGAAGGTGTGTCATATTCACATGTATAATGTGTAAGCTAAGGAGATGCAATTTAACAAATTAGGAGCATTGATAAGGGATACACAAGAAAAGTAGTTTGATGTAAGAACATGGTTAATAGAAAGACGTAGTATGTACCGAAAACAAGAAGGCATGTCATATTCACAGGTATAATGTGTTAACTAAGTAGATGCAATTTACCCTAATTAGAAGCATTACAAGGTACGGCACCATATGCAACATGCAACCACATATCACACTGCCAAGTAAGAGCAAGCACCTGCGATGGTGGTGTGGGGGAATTGCGGTGATCAACTAGAGAGCTATGTTGACTATCTTCATTTAGCCTTGCTGTTTCTTGAGAATGATGTGGGGAGGATGACACTGCACTCTTTAAACGAGTATGGGGTCTCACAGTAACCCACCCGGGTGACTGTCTCATCATAAGTGATTGATGAGGGATACAAAAGAGCATTAGTTTGATGTACGAACATGGTTAATAGACATATGTAGTATGTATCGAAAACAGGAAGGCATGTCATTATCAAAGGTATAATGTGTAAAGTAAGAAGATGCAATTTAACCAAATTGGAAGCAATACAAGCTAGACACCATATGCAACATGCAACCACATTTGACAGCACGAAGTTAAAGCAAGCACCTGGGATGGTTGTGTGTGGCAATTGAGATCATCAACTGCAGAGCTACGTTTAGTGTCTCCAACTGCTGACACTGCACCCGTTAGAGTGCTGGAACGCTTAGTGCTTATCTTTGAATTACACTAGAGCGACTTCTGTCTTTTCTTTTCTGCATTCATCAACACTACATCAGAGTCTGAAATACCCATGCATAAAAAAACAATAGTGTGAGTATGGGTGAAATGTGTGCACAATTAGTACAGTGTAAAGGTAGCAGATAGCAGGTCGGTGAGAAATAAATGATGGGAGACATATGATAGCTCTACAACATGCATGGCACACTAAATTACTACTGGATTCTATGAAAATAACAGTCGACTGAAAGCAAATAGGTCAGTCCATTTTTTCTGCACCGTCCGATGTACAAAGAACGGGCAGATCGCCTTCATCTACCTCTAGCCAGTCAGTGTTGACGATCTTCCTCGAAACGCCAGCGACCACCGGCCCAGTATTCCTCCCCTGCCTGCGCCCTCCCCTCGACCTCACCGCACCACCGTGCTTGGCACCGCCCCTCGGGCCATCCATTCAAGCCCCGCCGACCTCCAGATCGGGCGCAATCAGCTCCTGCGCCCCACACCCAGCTTCCCCGGGGAGCAGGCGGACTAGGTGCTCCGCGCGCCTAAGCGGGTGCTGCTGCTTTTAATTGTGGTTCGACTGACCCTGAATTGAAATCCAGGCGGGCTACTGACCTCTAGCAAAGGTGAAATAGTAAAAGGGAGGAAACCTTGTGCATTTAGTATCACGAAGAAGATGCATTAAGAAGTGCTCAACTAGTTTCTTTCGTGGGATGAATACGGTGTGAGCGGAGACGTAAGATTTGCATGAATATAGGAAGAGGAGTACCTCTTTCTGCTGGCAGTGCTGTGTCCTCCTTCTGTTTTTCCGACGATCTTCTTGTTGTTTGCCGGAAACCAGAAGTTGTGGAGGACGGTGCAACCTTGGACGAACCCATGGCCAAGTTGTTGAGTGTGGTGCGATGGCCGTCTGTCGGCGGCGGGGAAGCAGATCCGAGGCGGCGAAGGACGGCGTAGCGGGAACAACTCCGGTGCGGTGGACGGTTGCGATAGTGGAGCCGCAACAGTGAGGCGCAGGACGGCGTGGTCGGAGTGGTTCTGTTAAGGCGCACGTCGGCGTCGGCGTCGTGGAGGCAGCTCTGCCTCGGCTTCAACTGCTAAGTCCTTGAGGGCATTGCGCTTGCGGTTGTGTTGGACAACAACGTCGGGGTACCGGCTCCAGCATGATGGAGGAGGGCGGCGGTGGATTGGCCGCTATGGGGTGGAGGAAGGAGGAGGCTGGGGTTTCGCGGCTAGTGGAGAGGGAGTTTTCGCGCCCACGGAGTATGTGGGGAAATGGAGGGAGGCGCAGAACTAAGGGGGAACAATGTTTCGGTTTGAGACGCGCTTGTTTGAAATTTGGGGAAAGTTACAAACTTTCCCCCCCATCTAAAATTTTGGACATATTGCAGGTTGGGGGTAGGACAGTCATGTCAGGTGTCCCAAATGTGGGCGGGATAGATTTCGGCCGAGCGCATGGGTAGGCGCCCACGGCGTATGAATGCTTCTCTAGCGTCTTGGTGAAGTTACAAACCTACCCCGGTTTAGACCTTTGGACATCGGGCCGATAGGCTACACAGGCCAGAGTCAGGACAGTAATTTCCTACCACCAAAACATTAGTCTCGCGCGGTTTCGGGTGACCAGAGGCCTATTTGGCGCTTCGTTCAATATTTGGGAGCAGAAGCATTAACGTTTTCGGTTCTCTTGAATTGAACTTTCAGGATTTGTCAAACTTCACAAATCTTTACTCTTGAAAATCCTAAAGCTACGATTATTTTGGAATGGAGGGGGTACATTTGAATATACATTGTACACCAGTATATATTAAAAAATATGCAACTTACCTCAGTTCATGCATGGTTCCAGATATAATCTCCTTGGTTGCAAAAAAAAGTTAGATATGCGTATGAATATATATAGCATGTTCAAACTCACAACAAAGATTGATGCCCCCTTTTACATCTGATTTACAAATGCCATTATCTCGGGTTCAAATAGATGAATGCACTTCCTATGAATTCGAATCTTCGAAACCCCCTTTATGTTGAATTCGACATGTATTCTATTTCATAGCTAGCAATTTGGAATGTATCCATGCAAGTGACAAATGTATAAAGTTCTTCACACTAACAACATGGAGTGCACTAATGAATGTTTATATATGAATTGCAAAAGCATCCATTGCCTGTATTTCAAACCGCTCTCACTCTATGGATCGATAATATGAAATAAACACATGCACATGCTAGAATTCAATTGTAGTTGAAGAAAGAGCCTACTCCTAGTACTGTATATTAGTGATAGGGGTGTGTACAAAGTACACATGAATACCAAGCATTGTGCGTGTGTGTATACTATCGACAAACTAGCCCCCAAGCTTGTATAACATACTAAGGGCCTAGGGCTACAAATCATATATAGTCAGCTTATCACCAGTGGGGATAGAGTCCTCCGCGACTCTGGTAGCTTCGTGTTGTACGCCGAGTCCTCCACATGGGTCTTCGTATAACACGTCTCGGTCCAACCTATATGTGGCGCAGGATGGAACCGACCCATGAGTCTTCATGTTGACCCACCACAACTAGAAATGATGTGCCCACCACACCACACACGCAATCGTCCACTAACAAAATAAGCATATACAATAGTACAACAGTATCTAGCTCACGATACGTCTCCATATTTTGTTGATGACACCGACGGACTTTGCATTTGATGCGTGCTCCATATTTTGTTGACGACACTTACGGTCATTGTATTTGAAGCGAAAGCACGATATGGTCACTGGACTTCAAAATAAGCTCATCACGGTCACCACATACATTTTGTCGTGCTAACCAACATGTGGTTGGATGGTTAGAGGACAGTAGTTTCTCGAGCCCACCAAGGTTAAAGTCCCGGTGCTCGCATTTATCTTGTGTTAATTTCAGTATTTTCCGGCAACGTACATTCAGTGGGAGGAGACGTTCCACTCGACTACGAGGCACCTATGGTGACTTCGTAAAATCTCAAGATCATATATGCTGGCCCAATCTCTTGAAGGTGCTCATAGGGGTAGGCTTCACGTGTGTGCGCTTATAGAGGTGAGTGCTTGCGCGTATATATGAGCCCTTGCGTCTGTACCATGTTAAACAAATACATATCATGATTATACGGTCACTGGCTCACCCGTACAACTCCGTATTTTGTTGATGACACAATCAATTGACCAGTCAAACATTCCACGCGGCGCAACTAGTGTTGCACCATTGGGGCGCGTAACCGTGGGCCCCACCTGTCAGCCCGTATATGAAAGAAAGAAATGGTAGTTTGAGTCTGTACTGTGTTAATAAAATAGGAGTACATTTTAGGGTGATCGTACGGTCACTGGCTCACCATACAGCTCCGTAATTTGTTGATAACACGATAAATTGACCAGTCAAATGGTCCACATTCAGCAGCGCACATTACCATAGGGCCCACCTGTCAGCGCGTATATGAAGGACAGAAATGGTAATAAATTAGTGGTCGGTGGGTATTCAAAGTCGTGAGACCTCTGGTTGGCAGTCACCGGCGGTTGGGGCGTTCA
>NC_041382.1:52016144-52042850 GCF_002162155.2 Triticum dicoccoides
GGGGCTAGAGGGATGGCCTGTGCGGTGGCGGACCGGCGGTGGGGAGTGGTTTCGGGGAGGGTGGGCCGGCCGCGGGTGGCGGGGGCTGGCGGCTCGGCCGGTGGTGGCTGGTGGCTCAGGGGGGTGGAGTTTGATGATAAACTAGAGGCCCTTGATTTCGTATCCAACAGCTGGAAAATCTAATGACCAGAGATGAAAAAGTCAGTCGACTAACGTGTAGCCTCACCCCGCACGTACACATGCACGCAAGCAAGAAACGCACGCAAGACACGCACGCATGTAGGCGTGCAACACTGACACGTACACACGCACGCATGCTGGCTTGCAACACTGACACGTACACATGCACTCATGAACACACGCACGAAAGCACCCATGCATGCAACACTGAAACGTACCCTTGCACGCATGCAACACTCGCACGCCTGCATGCACACAGCACATGACGCAAGACACACGTTCAACCTATACGTGCATGCACCCTTTGTTAAGGACATGGATTGTTATGGGTATTAATCATTCTTACCTGTGATAAGCAGAACATTGATGTCTGCAGCAGTCTTTATGAATCACAACGTATTGAACGGGCTATCAACATAGTAGGCTTAGAGCAAGTACAATAGTACACAGTCAGCAGGCTATTAGCAGTTCCATGTCATCAAATTCATAGCTGGAAGAGAGAGAATGAAGAGAAAAGGAGGGAGCGGGCGCTTGAGCTATCGCCGGCTCAAGCGCAAGAAATCGAACCTGCATGCAGCCCGCATGCAGCCGTGTGAGCCTGCGTGCCTCTCCTTTCCACCAATGAGCATGTGCCTTCTTTTCTTCTTTCACATGCAAGCATTAAATACCAGTAGCGAGTTTACAGCGCATCTATTATATTAGCTGGCTATTATAAAGGCTCCAAGTGACATGATATTGGTATATAGCCAGCAGCTGGCTTTCTTATTAACCATGCCCTTATCTACATGAAAAAGATGACGTCACACTCAATGAACAATCATCGGTTTATGAAATGTCCGCTTCTGACCGCCCTGGCCCACCAAAGGTTCCTCTGTTGTTCGCTGCCTACGTTGGGTCATTGACATGCAGGCCATGCACCCAAAGAGCCCACATGTCAGTGGAAGAACGGCGCGGTGTCCTAGATCAGAGTCGAGGGCACCACTCGCGGCACGCCCGGCTGAACACGCCTCCGTGCCGCATATAAATTCCTCCATGAAACCCGCCCGTGCGGAAGCCGAGAAACCCACTCTGGACACACGTCCGTTCATGAATGGGCCGATATTAAATGCAACGCCGGCTGAGCTCCTCCCGTCCGCCACTATTTAATCTCCTATTTAAACGAGGCCAAACGCCGACCAAGAATTGCACACCTCCGCCATTCCCCTATCTCCTCCACCATTTTGTCCACTCTTACAATGGCTTACGAAGAGTAGTTATTCCGCATCCAAGCCGGCTGGGTAGCCCGCCGGATACGAGCTATGCAGCTCGCTGATCCACCTCCCTCCCCTTGCCCGACGGAGCCAGTTGCCGCCCCAAGCCGGCGCGCGGTTCAGCAACTCGCCGCTCCAGGCCAGCTCGACGAGGAGCGGCGCACGAGCGTCGTTGCTGCCGTCCATGCCGCCGCCTCGTACCGTGTCTCCCGTTTCTATGGCCGAGAATACCATGCCAGAGGCCGCGCCATGCAAGCACCGACAGAAGCCGCCGCCATCCGCGTCCGCCACCATCATCAAGGAGAAGTAGAACACGGGAGGCCGCCGCCGCTTGGGTCCCATGAAGGCCACCACGGAGGCGACGCTGGCTTACACAGCAGGTGTCTTGCCGGATCCTTTTGTTGCGAGGACCTTCGTCGACCCCGCATGGGCTCCACAGAAGAGGGCAATGTTAGGATGAACTCGAGCCGGTGCCGGCCATGGCGAAGTAGTCGCCAATATTTTGATACCCCGGGCAAGATCCAAACAGCCCCTCCCAACAGATTCAAATCCCACGTTCACCGTGGAATTTTGCCATGTGTTGTTTTCATGGACTAGCAAGATGCCCGTGCATTGCATGGAACATCAAGATACATTTTTTTACAAACTCCTGCATGCATGCAAGGGATAATTAATGTCCTCCTTTGCTAGTACCACGAGGCAAACACCATTAATGTTGCATCGATTAGTGTTAGTGGCCTTGTATATCTGCAAATTGTAATTTTGATAGTGGCCCCTTGTATATAAAAATGGAGGGAGAAAGATGAGAGATAAGGTGAGGAGGAGTGGGGCGTGGTGGTGACTGGTGGTTGGACTGGGCGGAGGCATGGGGATGGACGGCGCATTATGTCTAGGTTTGTATCTCTCTCACACACACACACGTAGGTGGGGGACGTGCATGAAGAGAAGAGGTGCACGCACGGCGCACGTACTCCCATCTCTTTCCCAACCACACCCACGCGGGTACACGGTGGAGGTCATTTCTGTACGAAAAAGGCAGCCCACGTGGTAATTTGGCACGTGTACTGGTTGTCCACTTGGTGGAGGGAGGATCGTCTACCACAGGTGAACAAACAAATTACGACTTGACATGTTATGTTAAATTAAAAAAAGAGGCAAACCATGTGGGGCCTACCTTACAGGCAAGGCTCTATACACAGGAGTACTTTTGATGTGTCCTGTCAACTCGCAGAACGAGGAGAAGCTTGCTTAGTACGCCGTCTCCCCCGCCCACAGGCGCGGTGGCTTGCAGGATGAGGTGAAGCTTGCTCCCTCACCCACGCGCGCGGTGGCTCGCAGCACAAGGAGAAAATTTTACTACTCCCTCCGTTTACTCCTCGTCCCTACTACGTACTTTGGTTAGTACTCCCTCCATTTACTTATACAGGGCCACTATAAAAAAAATACATTTTGCATCTATACAAGGCCACAAATAGTAATCGAGACAAAAGTTACTACTCCCTCCTTTCCAGTTTATGGCTCAATTTCAAAATCTCTCCAACCAAGGTAGACGGTGAGTTGTCGAATTAATTTGGTAGTTTTCACAAGTAATTAGTATGCTCGTTTTTCTCAAGAAGTTGTGTTTACCGAGGCATTAATTAGAACGAATGCATGAATGACCACTAAATTTCCATGAACTTGTACATGCATTGGTTAGTTTCCTCTTGACACTGCTTGCGTCGGGTGATATAACGCACCTCGAAATCCAACATGTAATGGTACTACTACTAGTATAGTAGAATTGAGACTTATCAAAAGGAAAAACAAATGTTTTTTAGATGAGCCCTATAAACCCTAGTGGGTACGTACTCCGTAAAAACAGATTTTTCCAAAACTAAGTCGCTCCCTTTCATGAATTCTGTAGTATACTCCTCCGTCAATGCTCCCTTTCATGAATTCTGTACTTCCTGTCACCGACATGTGGGACATATAGCAACCGGGTCGACGTGTCAAGCACCAAATAACAGTGCAGAACAGCAGGGGGGACGCACCCCACTCGTACCGGCCCAGTAGTAGTAATGCGCAATGAGACGTCAAATCACAATGCCGCACTTTCCCAGACGGATGAAGCAACCATTATTTCACACTTCGGTTCGCCATCATCTCAAACCACGTACTAGTATTGCTTCTGCCTCAAGAGGGACACGCGCATTGCCTTGGTACATCATGACACGTGGGACTGCATGACAGACCATGCTCCCCCGCCGATCGCTCGGTAAAATCACCTCAGTTTTACTATAATTCCTCCATATGGGTTTACTACATGGCATACACGTCGTTCTAGGTTGAGAATTTAACTGGCTATATATGTGATGAACAGTACTCTAGCCTTTTAAAAAATGTATACTTTTGTACAGTAGTACTATCGATGGATTGCGCCATGGAGCATAAATTGAAATTAAAAAAAAAGGTGGTACATATAGAGAGCGCTCGTCGCCAAATTATGCATATAGTACTATTAAAAAAGATAGCACGTTCTTAATTGGGGTGCTAAATTCAATTAAAGAAATACTAGTAGTATGTACATACTGAAGAGTTAAAGTAACAAGAAGAAACATAACATAGTTCTACTGGGGGCTCAGCACAACACACCCCTCAAATTAAACTAAGCACACCTGAAATTAAACTATGCAACTAATCCGGTAGACACTGCATTAGAAGTTTAGAACCACCATGAGCAACAACACTGCCACCTTACTCGGAGTCCTCGTCCACGTCCTCGACTTCGTCCTTGTCCCTATTCCTCTTGGCCGATACTTCTTTGCTTGAACCGCACACTTCGCTATTGCTCTTCATCCAACCCTTGTAGATATTGAAGCAAAGGTAGCCATCCATTGCATCGTAGTGGATGTGGTCTATATCTAGTACATTCCGCTGCCATGCATGACGATGAAACGTGTATGGAGGTTTCTCCGGTTTACCGTACGAAGGATGAACCATGGCTCCTGTAAGGGTCAACATTGAAGGCTGATGAGAGGGCACTAGCCGATCCTTCTGGAGGTCAAAGGGGTTGCCTACAATGAGGCCTATCCGACCCAGGACTTCTTCGTCGTTCTTAATGTCTACAGTAACGAATTTCACTGTTTTGTCCTTGAGGAAGTTCTTAAAATCCTGGCACTCAACGTCGGCATGGCATATGTGGTAGACCAAGCAAATGTTATGTATGCAAACCTAGATCATGGCGGGCATCTTCCTCTCTTCGTCCTTTAGATCCTTCTCTCGTCCCAGGACTGTGGTGTACTCAACATCTAGCCCAGCGACCCACTCATCATCTGAGTTTTCGAACATGCGTCTGAAGCGAGAAAGGCATCCTTTCACCGTCATGGAAGAACGGGTGTAGATGACGTCGAACTCATCGCCGGTGATGGTTCTAACCTTGTACTTGTTGGGGAACGTAGCAGAAATTCAAAATTTTCCTACGCGTCACCAAGATCTATCTATGGAGAAACCAGCAACGAGTAGAAGGAGAGTGCATCTACATACCCTTGTAGATCGCTAAGCGGAAGCGTTCAAGTGAACGGGGTTGATGGAGTCGTACTCGTCGTGATTCAGATCACCGATGATCAAGTGCCGAACGCACGGCACCTCCGCGTTCAACACACGTACAGCCCGGTGACGTCTCCCACGCCTTGATCCAGCAAGGAGAGAGGGAGAGGTTGAGGAAGACTCCATCCAGCAGCAGCACAACGGCGTGGTGGTGGTGGAGGAGCGTGGCAATCCCGCAGGGCTTCGCCAAGCACCATGGGAGAAGAGGAGGAGGGAGAGGGGCAGGGCTGCACCAACGAGAGATCAAATCATGTGTTATGGGCAGCCCCTAGGCCTCATATATATAGGGGAAGGGGAGGGCTGCGCCCCCTTTAGGGTTTCCCACCCCAAGGGGCGGCGGCCAGCCTCCATATGGCATCTGGTGCGGCGGCCAAGAGGGGGGAGGAGTCCATCCTCCCCAAGGCACCTCGGAGGTGCCTTCCCCCTTGAGGACTCTTCCCTCTAGGGTTCCTTAGGCGCATGGGCCTCTTGGGGCTGGTGCCCTTGGCCCATGTAGGCCAAGGCGCACTCCCTACAGCCCATGTGGCCCCCGGGACAGGTGGCCCCACCCGGTGGGCCCACGGGACCCTTCCGGTGGTCCCGGTACAATACCGATGACCCCGAAACTTGTCCCGATGGCCGAAACAGGACTTCCTATATATAAATCTTTACCTCCGGACCATTCCGGAACTCCTCGTGACGTCCGGGATCTCATCCGGGACTCCGAACAACATTCGGTAACCACATACAAGCTTCCTTTATAACCCTAGCGTCATCGAACCTTAAGTGTGTAGACCCTACGGGTTCGGGAGACATGCAGACATGACCGAGACGTTCTCCAGTCAATAACCAACAGCGGGATCTAGATACCCATGTTGGCTCCCACATGTTCCACGATGATCTCATCGGATGAACCACGATGTCAAGGACTTAATCAATCCCGTATACAATTCCCTTTGTCTAGCGGTATTTTACTTGCCCGAGATTCAATCGTCGGTATACCGATACCTTGTTCAATCTCGTTACCGGCAAGTCACTTTACTCGTTCCGTAACACATCATCCCGTGATCAACTCCTTGGTCACATTGCGCATATGATGATGTCCTACCGAGTGGGCCCAGAGATACCTCTCCGTTTACACGGAGTGACAAATCCCAGTCTCGATCCGCATAAAACTATAGATACTTTCGGAGATACCTGTAGTGCACCTTTATAGTCACCCAGTTATGTTGTGACGTTTGATACACCCAAAGCACTCCTACGGTATCCAGGAGTTACACGATCTCATGGTCAAAGGAAGAGATACTTGACATTGGCAAAGCTCTAGCAAACGAACTACATGATCTTTGTGCTATGCTTAGGATTGGGTCTTGTCCATCACATCATTCTCCTAATGATGTGATCCCGTTATCAACGACATCCAATGTCCATAGCCAGGAAACCATGACTATCTGTTGATCACAACGAGCTAGTCAACTAGAGGCTCACTAGGGACATATTGTGGTCTATGTATTCACACGTGTATTACGATTTCCGGATAATAAAGTTATAGCATGAATAAAAGACTATTATCATGAACAAAGAAATATAATAATAACTTATTTATTATTGCCTCTAGGGCATATTTCCAACAGTCTCCCACTTGCACTAGAGTCAATAATCTAGTTCACATCACCATGTGATTAACACTCACAGGTCACATCGCCATGTGACTAATACCCAAGAGTTTACTAGAGTCAGTAGTCTAGTTCACATCACTATGTGATTAACACTCAATGAGTTTTATGTTTGATCATGTTGCTTGTGAGAGAGGTTTTAGTCAACGGGTCTGAACCTTTCAGATCCGTGTGTGCTTTACAAATCTCTATGTCATCTCCTAGATGCAGCTACCACGCTCTATTTGGAGCTATTCCAAACAATTGTTCTACTTGGAGCTATTCTAAATTATTGCTCCATTATATGTATCCGGTCTCTCTACTCAGAGCTATCCGGATAGGTGTCAAGCTTGCATCGTCGTAACCTTTACGACGAACTCTTTTACCACCTCCATAATCGAGAAAATTCCTTAGTCCACTAGTTACTAAGGATAACTTTGACCGCTGTACTGTGAGCCATTCTTGGATCACTCTTGTACCCCTTGACTGTCTCATGGCAAGGCACACTTCAGGTGCGGTACACAGCATAGCATACTGAAGATCCTACGTCTTAAGCATAGGGGACGACCTTTGTCCTTTCTCTCTATTCTGCCGTGGTCGAGCTTTAAGTCTTAACTTCGTACCTTACAACTCAGGCAAGAACTCCTTCTTTGACTGGTCCATCTTGAACACCTTCAAGATCATGTCAAGGTATGTGCTCATTTGAAAGTATTATTAAGCATTTTGATCTATCCTTATAGATCTTGATGCTCAAATGTTCAAGTAGCTTAATCCAGGCTTTCCATTGAAAAACGCTTTCAAAATAACCCTATATGCTTTCTAGAAATTCTACATCATTTCTGATCATCAATATGTCAACAACATATACTCATCAGAAATTCTATAGTGCTCCCACTCACTTCTTTGGAAATACAAGTTTCTCATAAACTTTGTACAAACCCAAAATCTTTGATCATCATAAAAGCATACATTCCAACTCCGAGATGCTTACTCCAGTCCTTAGAAGGATAGCTGGAGCTTTGCATACTTATTAGCATCTTTCGGGATTGACAAAACCTTCCGGTTGTATCACATACAACCTTTCCTCAAGAAAATCGTCGAGGAAACAATGTTTTGACATCCTATCTGCAAGATTTCATAAATAATGCAGTAATCGCTAATATAATTCCAACAGACTCTTAGCATCGCTACGAGTGAGAAAATCTCATCGTAGTCAACTCCTTGAACTTGTCGGAAAACATCTTAACGACAAGTCGAGCTTTCTTAATGGTGACATTTACCATCATTGTCCGTCTTCCTTTTGAAATCCATCTGTACTCATACATGGATCCTCTCTCGGATTTTATGGCCTCAAGCCATTTATCGGAATCCGGGCCCACCATCGTTTCTCCATAGCTCGTAGGTTCATTGTTGTCTAGCAACATGACTTTCAAGACAGGATTACGTACCACTCTGAAGTAGTACGCATCCTTGTCATCCCACAAGGTTTGGTAGTGACTTGATCCGAAGTTTCATGATCAATATCATAAGCTTCCACTTCAATTGGTGTAGGTGCCACAGGAACAACTTCCTGTGCCCTGCCACACACTAGTTGAAGAGATGGTTCAATAACCTCATCAAGTCTCCACCATTCTCCCACTCAACTCTTTCGAGAGAAACCTTTCCTCGAGAAAGGACCCGATTCAATAAACAATTCATATTGCTTTCGGATCTGAATTAGGAGGTATACCCAACTGTTTTGGGTGTCCTATGAAGATGTATTTTATCCGTTTTGGGTTCGAGCTTAATCCTGAAACTTTTTCACATAAGTGTCGCAGCCCCAAACCTTTAAGAAACGACAACTTAGGTTTCTCCAAGTGTCGTCTCAACGGAATTACGTGGTGCCCTATTTAAAGTGAATGTGGTTGTCTCTAATGCCTAACCCATGAACGATAGTGGTAATTCGATAAGAGACATCATGGTATGCATCATATCCAATAGGGTGCAACTATGATGTTCGGACACACCATCACATTATGGTGTTCCAGGCGGTATTAATTGCAAAACAATTTCCACAATGTCTTAATTGTGTGCCAAAACTCGTAACTCAGATATTCATCTCTATGATCATATCATAGACATTTTATCCTCTTGTCACGATGATCTTCTACTTCACTCTGAAATTATTTGAACCATTCAATAATTCAGACTTGTGTTTCATCAAGTAAATATTCTCAACATCTACTCGAATCATCTGTGAAGTAAGAACATAACGATATTCACTGCATGCCTCAGCACTCATTGGACTGCACACATCAAAATGTGTTACTTCCAATAAGTTGCTATCTTGTTCCACTTTACTAAAAGTGAGGCTTTTCAGTCATCATGCCCATGTGGTATGATTTGCATATCTCAAGTGATTCAAAATCAAGTGAGTTCAAACGGTCCATTTGCATGGAGTTTCTTCATGCATATACACCAATAGACATGGTTCACATGTCTCAAACTTTTCAAAAACGAGTGAGTCCAAAGATCCATCAACATGGAGCTTCTTCATGCGTTTTATACCATTATGACTTACATGGCAGTGCCACAAGTAAGTGGTACTATCATTACTATCTTATATCTTTTGGCATGAACATGTGTATCACTACGATCGAGATTCAATAAACCATTTATTTTAGGTGTAAGACCATTGAAGGTATTATTCAAATAAACAGAGTAACCATTATTCTCCTTAAATGAATAACCGTATTGCGATAGACATAATCCAATCATGTCTATGCTCAACGCAAACACCAATCTCGATGGTAGAGGGAGCATGTGATGCTTGATCATATCAACGTTGGAAACACTTACAACACATATCGTCATCTCACGTTTAGCTAGTCTCCGTTTTATTCCGTAGCTTTCATTTCGAGTTACTAACACTTAGCAACCGAACCGGTATCTAATACCCTGGTGCTACTAGGAGTACTAGTAAAGTACACATTAACATAATGTATATCCAATATACTTCTATCGACCTTGCCAGCCTTCTCATCTACCAAGTATCTAGGGTAATCCTGCTCCAGTGGTTGTTCCCCTTATTACAGAAGCACTTAGTCTCGGGTTTGGGTTCAACCTCGGGTTTCTTCATTGGTGCAGCAGCTGATTTGCCATTTCATGAAGTATCCCTTTGTTCCCTTGCCCTTCTTGAAACTAGTGGTTTCACCAACCATCAACAATTGATGCTCCTTCTTGATTTCTACTTTCGCGGTGTCAAACAACGCGAATATTTCAAGGATCATCATATCTATCCCTGATATGTTATAGTTCATCACGAAGCTCTAGCAGCTTGGTGGTAATGACTTCGGAGAAACTATCACTATTTCATCTGGAAGATCAACTCCCACTTGATTCAAGTGATTGTTGTACTCAGACAATCTGAGCACAAGCTCAACAATTGAGCTTCTCTCCTTAGTTTGCAGGCTAAGAAAATCGTCGGAGGTCTCAAACCTCTTGACGTGGGCACGAGCCTGAAATCCTAATTTCAGCCCTCGAAACATCTCATATGTTCCGCGACGTTTCGAAAATGTCTTTGGTGCCTCTACTTAAACCATTTAACTGAACTATCACGTAGTTATCAAAACGTGTATGTTCGATGTTCGAAACATCCACAAACGAGGTTTGGGGTTCAGCACACTGAGCGGTGCATTAAGGACATAAGCTTTCTACTGTCCGCATAATCGCTACTGTCAACTTTCAACTATATTTTCTCTAGGAACATAACTATACAGTAGAACTAAAGCGCGAGCTACGACATAATTTGCAAAGAGTCTTTTGACTATGTTCAAGATAATTAAGTTCATCTTATGAACTCCCACTCAGATAGACATCCCTCTGGTCATCTAAGTGATCACATGATCCGAGTCAACTAGGCCGTGTCCGATCATCACGTGAGACGGACTAGTCATCATCGGTGAACATCTTCATGTTGATCGTATCTACCATACGACTCATGCTCGACCTTTCGGTCTCCGTGTTCCGAGGCCATGTCTGCACATGCTAGGCTCGTCAAGTTAACCCTAAGTGTTTTCGCTGTGTAAAACTTTCTTACACCCGTTGTATGTGAACGTAAGAATCCATCACACCCGATCATCACGTGGTGCTTAGAAGCGACGAACTGTAGCAACGGTGCACAGTTAGGGGAGAACACTTCTTGAAATTGTTGTAAGGGATCATCTTATTTACTACCGTCGTTCTAAGCAAACAAGATGCATAAACATGATAAACATCACATGCAATCAAATAGTGACATGATATGGCCAATATCATTTTGCTCCTTTTGATCTTCATCTTCGGGGCTCCATGATCATCATCGTCACCGGCATGACACCATGATCTCCATCATCATGATCTCCATCATCGTGTCTTCATGAAGTTGTCACGCCAATGACTACTTCTACTTCTATGGCTAACGCGTTTTAGCAATAAAGTAAAGTAAGTTACATGGCGTTCTTCAATGACACGCAGGTCATACAAAAAATAAAGACAACTCCTATGGCTCCTGCCGGTTGTCATACTCATCGACATGCAAGTCGTGAATCCTATTACAAGAACATGATCAATCTCATACATCACATATATCATTCATCACATCTTTTTGGCCATATCACATCACATAGCATACCCTGCAAAAACAAGTTAGACGTCCTCTAATTGTTGTTGCATGTTTTACGTGGCTGCTATGGGTTTCTAGCAAGAACATTTCTTACCTACGCAACACCACAACATGATATGCCAATTGCTATTTACCCTTCATAAGGACCCTTTTCATCGAATCCGTTCCGACTAAAGTGGGAGAGACTGGCACCCGCTAGCCACCTTATGCACCAAGTGCATGTCAATCGGTGGAACCTGTCTCACGTAAGCGTACGTGTAAGGTTGGTCCGGGCCGCTTCATCCCACAATACCGTCGAAACAAGATTGGACTAGTAACGGTAAGCATATTGAACAACATCAACGCCCACAACTACTTTGTGTTCTACTCGTGCAAAGAATCTACGCAATAGACCTAGCTCATGATGCCACTGTTGGGGAACGTAGCAGAAATTCAAAATTTTCCTACGCGTCACCAAGATCTATTTATGGAGAAACCTGCAACGAGTAGAAGGAGAGTGCATCTACATACCCTTGTAGATCGCTAAGCGGAAGCGTTTAAGTGAACGGGGTTGATGGAGTCGTACTCGTCGTGATTCAGATCACCGATGATCAAGTGCCGAACGCACGGCACCTCCGCATTCAACACACGTACAGCCCGGTGACGTCTCCCACGCCTTGATCCAGCAAGGTGAGAGGGAGAGGTTGAGGAAGACTCCATCCAGCAGCAGCACAATGGCGTGGTGGTGGTGGAGGAGCGTGGCAATCCCGCAGGGCTTCGCCAAGCACCATGGGAGAAGAGGAGGAGGGAGAGGGGCAGGGCTGCACCAACGAGAGATCAAATCATGTGTTATGGGCAGCCCCTAGGCCTCATATATATAGGGGAAGGGGAGGGCTGCGCCCCCTTTAGGGTTTCCCACCCCAAGGGGCGGCGGCCAGCCTCCAGATGGCATCTGGTGCGGCGGCCAAGAGGGGGGAGGAGTCCATCCTCCCCAAGGCACCTCGGAGGTGCCTTCCCCCTTGAGGACTCTTCCCTCTAGGGTTCCTTAGGCGCATGGGCCTCTTGGGGCTGGTGCCCTTGGCCCATGTAGGCCAAGGCGCACCCCCTACAGCCCATGTGGCCCCCGGGACAGGTGGCCCCACCCGGTGGGCCCCCGGGACCCTTCCGGTGGTCCCGGTACAATACCGATGACCCCGAAACTTGTCCCGATGGCCGAAACAGGACTTCCTATATATAAATCTTTACCTCCGGACCATTCCGGAACTCCTCGTGACGTCCGGGATCTCATCCGGGACTCCGAACAACATTCGGTAACCACATACAAGCTTCCTTTATAACCCTAGCGTCATCGAACCTTAAGTGTGTAGACCCTACGGGTTCGGGAGACATGCAGACATGACCGAGACGTTCTCCAGTCAATAACCAACAGCGGGATCTAGATACCCATGTTGGCTCCCACATGTTCCACGATGATCTCATCGGATGAACCACGATGTCAAGGACTTAATCAATCCCGTATACAATTCCCTTTGTCTAGCGGTATTTTACTTGCCCGAGATTCGATCGTCGGTATACCGATACCTTGTTCAATCTCGTTACCGGCAAGTCACTTTACTCGTTCCGTAACACATCATCCCATGATCAACTCCTTGGTCACATTGCGCATATGATGATGTCCTACCGAGTGGGCCCAGAGATACCTCTCCGTTTACACGGAGTGACAAATCCCAGTCTCGATCCGCATAAAACAATAGATACTTTCGGAGATACCTGTAGTGCACCTTTATAGTCACCCAGTTACGTTGTGACGTTTGATACACCCAAAGCACTCCTACGGTATCCAGGAGTTACACGATCTCATGGTCAAAGGAAGAGATACTTGACATTGGCAAAGCTCTAGCAAACGAACTACACGATCTTTGTGCTATGCTTAGAATTGGGTCTTGTCCATCACATCATTCTCCTAATGATGTGATCCCGTTATCAACGACATCCAATGTCCATAGCCAGGAAACCATGACTATCTGTTGATCACAACGAGCTAGTCAACTAGAGGCTCACTAGGGACATATTGTGGTCTATGTATTCACACGTGTATTACGATTTTCGGATAATACAGTTATAGCATGAATAAAAGACTATTATCATGAACAAAGAAATATAATAATAACTTATTTATTATTGCCTCTAGGGCATATTTCCAACAGTCTCCCACTTGCACTAGAGTCAATAATCTAGTTCACATCACCATGTGATTAACACTCACAGGTCACATCGCCATGTGACTAATACCCAAGAGTTTACTAGAGTCAGTAGTCTAGTTCACATCACTATGTGATTAACACTCAATGAGTTTTATGTTTGATCATGTTGCTTGTGAGAGAGGTTTTAGTCAACGGGTCTGAACCTTCAGATCCGTGTGTGCTTTACAAATCTCTATGTCATCTCCTAGATGCAGCTACCACGCTCTATTTGGAGCTATTCCAAACAATTGTTCTACTTGGAGCTATTCTAAATTATTGCTCCATTATATGTATCCGGTCTCTCTACTCAAAGCTATCCGGATAGGTGTCAAGCTTGCATCGTCGTAACCTTTACGACGAACTCTTTTACCACCTCCATAATCGAGAAAATTCCTTAGTCCACTAGTTACTAAGGATAACTTTGACCGCTGTACTGTGAGCCATTCTTGGATCACTCTTGTACCCCTTGACTGTCTCATGGCAAGGCACACTTCAGGTGCGGTACACAGCATAGCATACTGAAGATCCTACGTCTTAAGCATAGGGGACGACCTTCGTTCTTTCTCTCTATTCTGCCGTGGTCGAGCTTTAAGTCTTAACTTCGTACCTTACAACTCAGGCAAGAACTCCTTCTTTGACTGGTCCATCTTGAACACCTTCAAGATCATGTCAAGGTATGTGCTCATTTGAAAGTATTATTAAGCATTTTGATCTATCCTTATAGATCTTGATGCTCAATGTTCAAGTAGCTTAATCCAGGCTTTCAATTGAAAAACGCTTTCAAAATAACCCTATATGCTTTCTAGAAATTCTACATCATTTCTGATAATCAATATGTCAACAACATATACTCATCAGAAATTCTATAGTGCTCCCACTCACTTCTTTGGAAATACAAGTTTCTCATAAACTTTGTACAAACCCAAAATCTTTGATCATCATAAAAGCATACATTCCAACTCCGAGATGCTTACTCCAGTCCTTAGAAGGATAGCTGGAGCTTTGCATACTTATTAGCATCTTTCGGGATTGACAAAACCTTCCGGTTGTATCACATACAACCTTTCCTCAAGAAAATTGTCGAGGAAACAATGTTTTGACATCCTATCTGCAAGATTTCATAAATAATGCAGTAATCGCTAATATAATTCCAACAGACTCTTAGCATCGCTACGAGTGAGAAAATCTCATCGTAGTCAACTCCTTGAACTTGTCGGAAAACATCTTAACGACAAGTCGAGCTTTCTTAATGGTGACATTTACCATCATTGTCCGTCTTCCTTTTGAAATCCATCTGTACTCATACATGGATCCTCTCTCGGATTTTATGGCCTCAAGCCATTTATCGGAATCCGGGCCCACCATCGTTTCTCCATAGCTCGTAGGTTCATTGTTGTCTAGCAACATGACTTTCAAGACAGGATTACGTACCTCTCTGAAGTAGTACGCATCCTTGTAATCCCACGAGGTTTGGTAGTGACTTGATCAGAAGTTTCATGATCAATATCATAAGCTTCCACTTCAATTGGTGTAGGTGCCACAGGAACAACTTCCTGTGCCCTGCCACACACTAGTTGAAGAGATGGTTCAATAACCTCATCAAGTCTCCACCATTCTCCCACTCAACTCTTTCGAGAGAAACCTTTCCTCGAGAAAGGACCCGATTCAATAAACAATTCATATTGCTTTCGGATCTGAATTAGGAGGTATACCCAACTGTTTTGGGTGTCCTATGAAGATGTATTTTATCCGTTTTGGGTTCGAGCTTAATCCTGAAACTTTTTCACGTAAGTGTCGCAGCCCCAAACCTTTAAGAAACGACAACTTAGGTTTCTCCAAACGGTGTCGTCTCAACGGAATTACGTGGTGCCCTATTTAAAGTGAATGTGGTTGTCTCTAATGCCTAACCCATGAACGATAGTGGTAATTCGATAAGAGACATCATGGTATGCATCATATCCAATAGGGTGCAACTATGATGTTCGGACACACCATCACATTATGGTGTTCCAGGCGGTATTAATTGCGAAACAATTTCCACAATGTCTTAATTGTGTGCCAAAACTCGTAACTCAGATATTCATCTCTATGATCATATCATAGACATTTTATCCTCTTGTCACGATGATCTTCTACTTCACTCTGAAATTATTTGAACCATTCAATAATTCAGACTTGTGTTTCATCAAGTAAATATTCTCAACATCTACTCGAATCATCTGTGAAGTAAGAACATAACGATATTCACTGCATGCCTCAGCACTCATTGGACTGCACACATCAAAATGTGTTACTTCCAATAAGTTGCTATCTTGTTCCACTTTACTAAAAGTGAGGCTTTTCAGTCATCTTGCCCATGTGGTATGATTTGCATATCTCAAGTGATTCAAAATCAAGTGAGTTCAAACGGTCCATTTGCATGGAGTTTCTTCATGCATATACACCAATAGACATGGTTCACATGTCTCAAACTTTTCAAAAACGAGTGAGTCCAAAGATCCATCAACATGGAGCTTCTTCATGCGTTTTATACCATTATGACTTACATGGCAGTGCCACAAGTAAGTGGTACTATCATTACTATCTTATATCTTTTGGCATGAACATGTGTATCACTACGATCGAGATTCAATAAACCATTTATTTTAGGTGTAAGACCATTGAAGGTATTATTCAAATAAACAGAGTAACCATTATTCTCCTTAAATGAATAACCGTATTGCGATAGACATAATCCAATCATGTCTATGCTCAACGCAAACACCAATCTCGTTGGTAGAGGGAGCATGTGATGCTTGATCATATCAACGTTGGAAACACTTACAACACATATCGTCATCTCACGTTTAGCTAGTCTCCGTTTTATTCCGTAGCTTTTATTTCGAGTTACTAACACTTAGCAACCGAACCGGTATCTAATACCCTGGTGCTACTAGGAGTACTAGTAAAGTACACATTAACATAATGTATATCCAATATACTTCTATCGACCTTGCCAGCCTTCTCATCTACCAAGTATCTAGGGTAATCCTGCTCCAGTGGTTGTTCCCCTTATTACAGAAGCACTTAGTCTCGGGTTTGGGTTCAACCTCGGGTTTCTTCATTGGTGCAGCAGCTGATTTGCCGTTTCATGAAGTATCCCTTTGTTCCCTTGCCCTTCTTGAAACTAGTGGTTTCACCAACCATCAACAATTGATGCTCCTTCTTGATTTCTACTTTCGCGGTGTCAAACAACGCGAATATTTCAAGGATCATCATATCTATCCCTGATATGTTATAGTTCATCACGAAGCTCTAGCAGCTTGGTGGTAATGACTTCGGAGAAACTATCACTATTTCATCTGGAAGATCAACTCCCACTTGATTCAAGTGATTGTTGTACTCAGACAATCTGAGCACAAGCTCAACAATTGAGCTTCTCTCCTTAGTTTGCAGGCTAAGAAAATCGTCGGAGGTCTCAAACCTCTTGACGTGGGCACGAGCCTGAAATCCTAATTTCAGCCCTCGAAACATCTCATATGTTCCGCGACGTTTCGAAAATGTCTTTGGTGCCTCTACTTAAACCATTTAACTGAACTATCACGTAGTTATCAAAACGTGTATGTTCGATGTTCGAAACATCCACAAACGAGGTTTGGGGTTCAGCACACTGAGCGGTGCATTAAGGACATAAGCTTTCTACTGTCCGCATAATCGCTACTGTCAACTTTCAACTATATTTTCTCTAGGAACATAACTATACAGTAGAACTAAAGCGCGAGCTACGACATAATTTGCAAAGAGTCTTTTGACTATGTTCAAGATAATTAAGTTCATCTTATGAACTCCCACTCAGATAGACATCCCTCTGGTCATCTAAGTGATCACATGATCTGAGTCAACTAGGCCGTGTCCGATCATCGCGTGAGACGGACTAGTCATCATCGGTGAACATCTTCATGTTGATCGTATCTACCATACGACTCATGCTCGACCTTTCGGTCTCCGTGTTCCGAGGCCATGTCTGCACATGCTAGGCTCGTCAAGTTAACCCTAAGTGTTTTCGCTGTGTAAAACTTTCTTACACCCGTTGTATGTGAACGTAAGAATCCATCACACCCGATCATCACGTGGTGCTTAGAAGCGACGAACTGTAGCAACGGTGCACAGTTAGGGGAGAACACTTCTTGAAATTGTTGTAAGGGATCATCTTATTTACTACCATCGTTCTAAGCAAACAAGATGCATAAACATGATAAACATCACATGCAATCAAATAGTGACATGATATGGCCAATATCATTTTGCTCCTTTTGATCTTCATCTTCGGGGCTCCATGATCATCATCGTCACCGGCATGACACCATGATCTCCATCATCATGATCTCCATCATCGTGTCTTCATGAAGTTGTCACGCCAATGACTACTTCTACTTCTATGGCTAACGCGTTTTAGCAATAAAGTAAAGTAAGTTACATGGCGTTCTTCAATGACACGCAGGTCATACAAAAAATAAAGACAACTCCTATGGCTCCTGCCGGTTGTCATACTCATCGACATGCAAGTCGTGAATCCTATTACAAGAACATGATCAATCTCATACATCACATATATCATTCATCACATCTTTTTGGCCATATCACATCACATAGCATACCCTGCAAAAACAAGTTAGACGTCCTCTAATTGTTGTTGCATGTTTTACGTGGCTGCTATGGGTTTCTAGCAAGAACGTTTCTTACCTACGCAACACCACAACGTGATATGCCAATTGCTATTTACCCTTCATAAGGACCCTTTTCATCGAATCCGTTCCGACTAAAGTGGGAGAGACTGGTACCCGCTAGCCACCTTATGCACCAAGTGCATGTCAATCGGTGGAACCTGTCTCACGTAAGCGTACGTGTAAGGTTGGTCCGGGCCGCTTCATCCCACAATACCGTCGAAACAAGATTGGACTAGTAACGGTAAGCATATTGAACAACATCAACGCCCACAACTACTTTGTGTTCTACTCGTGCAAAGAATCTACGCAATAGACCTAGCTCATGATGCCACAGTTGGGGAACGTAGCAGAAATTCAAAATTTTCCTACGCGTCACCAAGATCTATCTATGGAGAAACCAGCAACGAGTAGAAGGAGAGTGCATCTACATACCCTTGTAGATCGCTAAGCGGAAGTGTTCAAGTGAACGGGGTTGATGGAGTCGTACTCGTCGTGATTCAGATCACCGATGATCAAGTGCCGAACGCACGGCACCTCCGCGTTCAACACACGTACAGCCCGGTGACGTCTCCCACGCCTTGATCCAGCAAGGAGAGAGGGAGAGGTTGAGGAAGACTCCATCCAGCAGCAGCACAACGGCGTGGTGGTGGTGGAGGAGCGTGGCAATCCCGCAGGGCTTCGCCAAGCACCATGGGAGAAGAGGAGGAGGGAGAGGGGCAGGGCTGCACCAACGAGAGATCAAATCATGTGTTATGGGCAGCCCCTAGGCCTCATATATATAGGGGAAGGGGAGGGCTGCGCCCCCTTTAGGGTTTCCCACCCCAAGGGGCGGCGGCCAGCCTCCAGATGGCATCTGGTGCGGCGGCCAGCCTCCAGATGGCATCTGGTGCGGCGGCCAAGAGGGGGGAGGAGTCCATCCTCCCCAAGGCACCTCGGAGGTGCCTTCCCCCTTGAGGACTCTTCCCTCTAGGGTTCCTTAGGTGCATGGGCCTCTTGGGGCTGGTGCCCTTGGCCCATGTAGGCCAAGGCGCACGCCCTACAGCCCATGTGGCCCCCGGGACAGGTGGCCCCACCCGGTGGGCCCCCGGGACCCTTCCGGTGGTCCCGGTACAATACCGATGACCCCGAAACTTGTCCCGATGGCCGAAACAGGACTTCCTATATATAAATCTTTACCTCCGAACCATTCCGGAACTCCTCGTGACGTCCGGGATCTCATCCGGGACTCCGAACAACATTCGGTAACCACATACAAGCTTCCTTTATAACCCTAGCGTTATCGAACCTTAAGTGTGTAGACCCTACGGGTTCGGGAGACATGCAGACATGACCGAGACGTTCTCCAGTCAATAACCAACAGCGGGATCTGGATACCCATGTTGGCTCCCACATGTTCCACGATGATCTCATCGGATGAACCACGATGTGAAGGACTTAATCAATCCCGTATACAATTCCCTTTGTCTAGCGGTATTTTACTTGCCCGAGATTCGATCGTCGGTATACCGATACCTTGTTCAATCTCGTTACCGGCAAGTCACTTTACTCGTTCCGTAACACATCATCCCGTGATCAACTCCTTGGTCACATTGCGCATATGATGATGTCCTACCGAGTGGGCCCAGAGATACCTCTCCGTTTACACGGAGTGACAAATCCCAGTCTCGATCCGCATAAAACAATAGATACTTTCGGAGATACCTGTAGTGCACCTTTATAGTAACCCAGTTACGTTGTGACGTTTGATACACCCAAAGCACTCCTACGGTATCCAGGAGTTACACGATCTCATGGTCAAAGGAAGAGATACTTGACATTGGCAAAGCTCTAGCAAACGAACTACACGATCTTTGTGCTATGCTTAGGATTGGGTCTTGTCCATCACATCATTCTCCTAATGATGTGATCCCGTTATCAACGACATCCAATGTCCATAGCCAGGAAACCATGACTATCTGTTGATCACAACGAGCTAGTCAACTAGAGGCTCACTAGGGACATATTGTGGTCTATGTATTCACACGTGTATTACGATTTCCGGATAATACAGTTATAGCATGAATAAAAGACTATTATCATGAACAAAGAAATATAATAATAACTTATTTATTATTGCCTCTAGGGCATATTTCCAACAGTACTCACCGCCAATCGTGGAGATTTGGGACGCCATGGATTTGGGAGGAGGGTTAGGATTAGTGGAACTACCGTAATGTGAATGGACGGGACGACTAGGAGCGAACCGCCATACTATTGAAGGACGTGCGGAGACGAGTAGGAGCGAACTGCCAGCATGCGAACGGTAGGGTAGTGGCTTTCCATTCTCCCATGATACGGGCTTCCGAGAGCCCTTGGATCTGAGATCGAACGGTTGCATGGCGTGATTCTAGACCTATGGGTGAATATCCTATCCTAGAGGGTTATTCTGCAAATTTTCAGCAACTTAGCATGCGACCGTTCGATCTCAGATCCAAGGGCTGCCAGCAGCCCGTATCATGGTCGCGCCTACCACGACCGTCGCGTCGCTCGCGCGGTCGCGCCCTTGGAGATTTAACACGGTGTGTTAGGCTATCTGATGTTGGCATGTCATACATAGTCATCACTTAGTCACTCATACTACAACAAGGTTGGCTATAAGTGTATTTTTTTACTCCTCTCTATCTCTTTCTTCGTACTCAAGGAAGAAATGGTGCTAGTAAGCGCGTGTATTTATTGCATTTGCCAAGGAGTGACCTCTTCCAATGAAATGGTGTTGCTAAGTTTGCTTCATTTAATTAGCTATAGACTCAAAATTGTCTTTTCACCTAGGTACACGCGCTTAGCACCGTTTCTTCCTTGAGTCACCAAACTAGTCTCGCTCTTCTTGATTAACTTGCCACATCAGACTTTATGCCTATGTGGCAAGCTTAAGCACCTGTAGGAACAAGTAAAAGTAAGTACAATAGTGCACTTTACATGGCATTTTTACATATGTGGACGAAAGAGAGGCAAGGAAAAAGTGGATAAGTGGGCTCTCATGCAAGAGCCAGCCTCTACTACATGGTGGAGCATTGGGAGAGGCACCTGTATGGAGGTGGTCAAGAAACTGAGAGACTCACGCCGATCGTAGCGCCGCAGTTAAAATGATAATGGCAAGTCAAATCACGGGGCCCCACCTGTCCAGCAGTAACTCGCTGTCAAATCACACAGCCCTACGTTTGCAGCAGCCTACTCCCTTGTCTTCTTGCATCTCTGTCGAACCGACTAGGCGGAACTTCCCTGCCGCCTACCGCACAGGAAAAGCCCTGCCCTCGACTTTTAAATACAACTACATCCGCTTAAGAATCCAATGATATACTTTTTGTGACATAGTAAATCATATTTAGTTAGTCAAATGGATGACCTAGAACTACGTGCAAGCCCTATAAACCGAGACGCCTAAAAATAAAAAAACCGAGACGGAGAGGGTAGTTTAGCACATATCTTTTTAGATCAATATAGTCGGGATTCACCAAGGAGCAAAACCAAGTGGTAGGCTGCTCCTGTCGTGTTGGCGTAGCAACTCAAGCAGGGTCAGTCCGCACACGAAATGGCGACACACTTAACAGGACCCCTTTGGCTGACATGTGGCTCATCCACCGTCATGTTCCACGAGCGATGCACCAAATTACATTTCGGAGCAGCGGTTGGAATTGGAGGCACCCCGGTCGTAGCGCCGGAGTAGTAGAAAATGAGCGACGAGGGGTCAAGTCACAAAGCCCCACCTTTCCCGCATTCAGATGGACGGACGAAGCAACCATCATTTCACTCTAGGGCGCAAGAGCATAAAGAAAAGAGAAAACAATGATGCGTGCGGCAGCTACCTAGGGCACCCTAGGGTAGGGGTCTCCACTACAGATCCTTTTTTTAAAGCGCCTCCACTACAAATCGGCTTCTCCCTTGTCCTCTTGAAGGAAACCGATGATGAGTGCGGCGGTAGGGTTTATAGGAGTACTACGGAGTGCGGGGCCATGTTGTAGTAAACGGGTTCGAGCCGACGCCTTAAATATGTGCGGGCCGCTTGGTTTTACGGGAACGAGGCAGCATTTTGGGTTCGGGGACCAGTGGAGATATAGCACGTACAAAAAATTGTGGAGTAGGTTCGACCGAAAGGCAATGATGCATGGGCCCTGCATTTTGATATACCCGGGGCCGCGCGAAATTTGCTACTCTACTCAAAACTAGTAAGGTACACATGTATTGAACGCATGAGATTTCTAAACCAAATTATGAATAAATACACACTATAGCATGTAAAGCTTTGAGTCATATATGCATGATGTAGATGTTCGTTTAGTTCTTATAGTTCATCTCATTCAAAATCAATAAGTTTTATAAAAATGTTAAGATTCATGGGGTTGTGCATTGTACTCCCTCCGTTCCAAAATAGATGACCCAACTTTGCACTAACTTTGTACAAAGTTAGTGCAAAGTTGGGTCATCTATTTTGGAACGGAGGGAGTAAATCATAAAGTAAAAAACAAATAATGGCAATTCATTTAGAAAAAATAATCAATTATGATACAGAAGATTCTAGAACAAAGAAGAAGTGATTGTGTTTTGAGGTTTGTGCATTATGCTTAAGTTCAACCATGGAGTCTTCTAAATTGTACATGTGACAGATCTGGTGGAATGTTGATGATATCCAACGGCCAGTAGTGCTCGGATTTGCCTATCTCTGCACTGTCGGGTTAGCTCCATCCAGCGACCATCTTTCAAAGTTATTGGCACACTATATAGTTCTTGTGCCATAGTTGCATGTTTTGGAAAAAAGCTACTAGTGGGTTGTACTATCTATTTAGGAATAGAAGATGTATACATGGAAGTTGTAGGGAAAGAGATGACATGGAGCATCTCAATTCCTATGAGTAGGGATTGGAAAAGAGATGTCATTTGGTTCACATCATAGGAACTTTTCTATTGAATCTAGAGATGACATGTATCTCAATTCCTATGAGGAGGGATTAGAAAAGAGATGTAATTTGGTTCATATCATAGGAACTTTTCTATTGAATATACGCTAATGTTTATTTTCCTTTGAAATTAAGGGAGTATAGGAATCCATTCATATGAACCAAGTGGCTCTAAAGCTATAGAAATGATATCATGTTTATTTCCTTTGAAATGTGGAGTATATGAATCTATTCCTATGAACCAATTGGCTCTAAAGGAAAAAATCCTATAAAAATCATATCATATAGAGTTCCTATGATATTCCTCGACACTAAAGGATGCTTGAAATTGCTGCGGGTGATATGATGGTCTTTCTTTGTAGACTCCTCACCCAACTTTATAGTTACCTCTCGAAGATGAATGAAATGACATATACATGGTATTCTACATGTGCAATTTGGTACACGAAAACTCGGTAAAAGTTTGCGAGGTTCTAATTTTCAATAAAGCTATATGCACTGCATTTCGAAATGGAGGGAGCATACGGCAGTTGCTAACACTCACGTGGAAGATTTATGTGTAGGAGGAGTGGCTGTTCTATTAAATGACATGGCAAAACTGACACTGTCGGATGCCGATCTAACGGTTCTTACGGCGTTTGTCAGGAAAAGGCTTGTGGCGAACGATTGTCGGATAATGATTTATGGACACATGCATTGCATTCATATGTGCCCCCCTCTCTCTCACGCACACGCACCCTCACGAGTCACGACTCTCTCGAGTCCTCTCGTAGACTCGCACATCGCACCCACCGTCTATCTGCAGGTAGACGTCACGCACATATGTGCTCTTCACACCCTACCCTCAAAACTTCTAAAAAACAAAAGACGGCTCGCACATTTTATTTTAGCTCAGACGTCACACACTTGTACTATTACTCTTGAGGCGAACATTCTTTGGGCATAGTATATTGTACTCTCACGAAGAGAAGCGGTGCACGCACGCACTAGTTCTCTCACACCCACTCGCGGGTACACGTAGGAGTGCATTTTTTGAAGCTGGTACAACAAAATCACTCCACTATATATAAAAGCAGGAGCCTTAGCGCTTGCTTTACTAGGGTTCCTCTTGTTCACTCTCTCATGCTCTCCAGATCTAAGCAACACATAGGTCGCCACACTCTCTCTCAGCTCACGGCTGGTCACAAATCCGGCCGGACAACCTCGACCGGGGCAGGGGTGTAGGTGCATCGTTCACACTGTCATCGGCGGTGAGGGAGGAGACCAACGGCTGCCCGCGCGTCCCGATCGGCGGCCGTGCCGTTCTCTCCGAGAGAGCGCCGGCTTGGGAGGGCCTCCGACCCCTTCTTCCTCCCTGCGGTATTGTGCCCAAGATGTGGCCTCCCGATGCCATCTTTGCGACATGCCGACGACCCTCAGGTATATATTCCTTTGAAACCTGCCTTGCTCTACTGCCCCATCTCCCTTCATGTGGATCCTTTTCTACTTCCGTCCGCTATTCCAAAGCCACCTAGACTTCTACTATTATTAGAAGTAAAGCTATTTCATACAGTCGACTCAAAGTGTTGGTTCAAACAGGGAAGAAAGTGGGAAAGCTGTAGCATGAAACTAGGACTTGGTTCTAAGAGGAAACGGGGGAAAGTAGTAATATCTGTCACTGTTTAAATAACCGTATTCCTTATTTGCACAAACAGGGATGTCTGTCTCCGTATCGTTTCTATCCGCGCAATCAAAAGCACACACCTCAGTTTTAGTACAACTGCGCAAAATGAGATGGCTATCCCTCGTTGCCGTCGTCTAACCTCCCATCTTCAAGGTATCCCTACATTGGTGGTAACTAAGGTAGAATGACCAACGCAATCTAAAAGAAGCTGATTCGTACGTTGTACTTCCTGATTGCAGTGCATGGACGAGTGAAAACAACTGCATCCTAGTCCAGAATGCACTTTCTACCAGTTCATCCACGGACCGAGGACTAGCTGGCATGGCTGCACGGCGGTTTTTTGGACAGGTGCGCGGACAAGAGGCGTTGTGGTCTGCTTATTTCTGCAAATAGCAGTGCTTAAATTTAGTGGAATGCACAAGAATTTCAGCTGGTCAGTACACTGCATGGTTCAGTTCAGCATTCCAGCTGAGACCACAATTATAATTAGTTATTCTGGAATGAGAGAACCTAACCCTGAATGGTGGCAACAAGAAAAAACCAGAGTGAACTCCATGAAATTTAAGCCTACCGGGAGGCCCTTTGCTCATAGAGAAGCCTTGCTTGTTTTTTCCTGATTTGTAAACCTTCTCACAACTTTTTCTTTTGCTATGAACTAGTATATGTTTTATATGTTCTATGAATCATTGAGATGTATAAAATTGCTTAACTTATGCTTTTCATGTTTTTTATGAAGACGAGTTTAATGTGAGTGTTCCACATGAGTGCTGGACTAGCGTGTGAACGTTTGGAATTTATTACATTGTGGCCTCAATTAACTGCATGAACCACTGTAACAAGATACATAGTTGCTTATATGTCAGACAGCAGATTGTTGATTGTTACCTGGTTGATAGCCAAGTGTTGAAGCGAGCTGAACCAATGTGCCGTGTTTTGCACAACTACTTACAAGTGGGGTAGCACCAACAGTGTTTACAAGTACTTATGTATATGGCGGCGCACGGTTCTCGAACGAGTGCTCTATTTCATCAAAACACACATTGCTCGTATGATAAACCGTGACAACTTATGTCTTACCATGCCTTATTCATGAAAAAACTAGTGAGGACGCATCTGTTTCGGCAACAATTACGATGGTTCTCACATGATTCACGGGCACACAAAAGTAGCAGCAGTTCCCATAGACGGATTCAAACAGAATACTAGCCCCAGAGGGGTCGATAACAGGCAAGGTTCGGATAATTAGACACAATCCAAACTACTATTAAACACTAGCTGGGGCAACTATTTCATGCCTCGATCTAATTTGGGCTGGACACAAGACGGACCTTGCCATGAACATCATCGAGGACGTCCCGTAGCAGCTCAATCCTGTGAACCTTCATGAAGACAACCTTGTGGCCTTGCCACTGATAAACTTGTTTGTGGAGGCATGCCACGTCATCTTCCTGCGTAAGCTTGACAAGAACAGTATTCGTCACAAACGAAGGAGTAGCTTTGAACTT
Source organism: Triticum dicoccoides (assembly GCF_002162155.2). Classification (NCBI taxonomy): domain Eukaryota; kingdom Viridiplantae; phylum Streptophyta; class Magnoliopsida; order Poales; family Poaceae; genus Triticum; species Triticum dicoccoides. The sequence continues at coordinate 52,042,463 of NC_041382.1, forward strand.
CTTGTGCTTCAGTACACCCTGGACAACATGCCTGACAATAGTGAGGCTGGAATACAACTCTTCATTGGTATAACCGCAAATGGCTTCCAGGATCCAACATCCTAAGAACTCTGTTTTCCCAGTGCGTATATTCAGGTCGTCCGCCTCATAGCGAGTGACATGTACAACCACACAATCCTTGTCTCCATCAGGGCTCTAATTGAAATAGAAACAAATTCTGAATTACTTTTTAGTATAAAAAACACAAGTTATTTAAACCACTACGTATACCATGGCATCGAAGCTAATAAAATTTTGCATTATTAATCACCACATACTTCCTTTTCTAAAAAAAACTCACCACATACTTAGATGAAAAACCACAATCCAGATCGGCAAAGAAGGAAAT
>NC_041382.1:52043193-52050064 GCF_002162155.2 Triticum dicoccoides
TGTAACCTCAAACGGGGCATTGACCATCTCAGTATCTGGGGTCGCCTCGGTGGTTGCCTCCATCTTCTTGGAGCTCTCTGTCTCGTGGGGATCAGCCTCCCGCGTCTGCTCCAGTATCGGCAGATCTTTGCCTGGTTCTCCTTGGTCCATCATGAAACTGACGAATACTAGGAGACCACTAAAAGGAAAACACAATCGCAATGACAATGAAACAAAAAAGAGAGTGAGGATCTGTTACTGCTTTGCAAAAGTTCTTTTTTTCCTCGGAACGAAAATATACCAACATCACGGATCCGCTTACCTTCCCTTCGTTTGGAGAGAAGAATAGTGGCAGATGCAAGTGTTGCCTTTCTTGAAGACGGTGAGGGAGAAGGGGATTCAGCGAAGAGTGAAATGATGGTTGCTTCGTCCATCAAACTTAGACTGCGGGGAGGTGGGGTTTTGTGATAAGACGGCTCCTTACTGCCGCGCTACGACCGGGGTGACTCTCCGCCGGCATACTGCCTTCTAATTTGGTGGATGGCATTTGGGCCGCGCGCTGCATGGCCCGCATGTTGGTGAACAAAAGTATAACGACATTCAATAGAGGGAGACATTTCAATGACCTAGGAGGAGCCAGAAGCGGTAGAGTGTCTCCACTGTACTAGTAGTAATTGTTTTTCTGGGTAGCTGTAGAGTGTCTCCAGTGTACAAGTAGTAATTGTTTCTCGGGTCCCAAGAAAAAACAGCCCATCCACACTAGTAAATAGTAAAATCAATTCAAAAGCCCATATATTTACTGAATGAGAGGCGCTACCCACACCCAGCACACCGCCCCCCCCACCAAAAAACCTGGGTGCTCTTCTTCCTCCTCGCTCCCACCCACCTCACGTCAGCTCGCTCCACTTGTACCCCCAAATTCCTCACCTCACTCCTACAGAAAACCCCAGCTCCCCTTCTTACTCACTCCTACAGAAAACCCCCAGCTCCCCTTCTTCTTCGCTCGCACTACAACTAGGCTCGTCATTCATTACACTGCTCAAATCCGTGAGCGCGACGCGACGCCCTCGAGGAAAATGGAGTCGGCTGACCCCAGCGCCAAGAAGATGAGGCTCCCGCCAGCGGCGACGCCTGTTGTAGATCCCGCACCCGGCAGCGCGGGGACAAGCAGCGACCCCGCCCCCACCGGATCCCAGGAACCCATAGAATCTCGGGTGGACCGCATCAGCGATCTCCCGGACGCCATCCTTGGGGAGATCATCTCGCTTCTCCCCACCAAGGATTGTTGTCGCACCCAAGTCCTCTCAATTCGGTGGCGCCCTCTATGGCTCGCCGTTCCCCTTAATCTCGACTGTCGTCAGCTATCTCTCTTCAATGATTTTGAAATCCCCGGAGCCATCATCTCCTCCCACCAAGGCTCCGTTCAAAGCCTCTAAATCCCGTCATGCTACCTGAGCAAGCATACCATGCCCTGCACGGTGGACGCCTGGCTAGAATCCCCTGAATTCACAGAACTACAGCTGCTTGAGTTCTACTATTCCCCTGGAAATCACATACCACATACCGAAGCCATGAACTTGTGCCCTCAGCACCGATGTCCATCTCGGGGTTTTCGTCCTCTCTCCACGCGCCACCTTTGCGCAGTGCTACCTACCAGACAATCTGGTACAAAACCTTCGACTCCCATTTCTCAAGAAACTTTCACTTGTGCGGGTTCGTATATCGGAGGCCTCATTGCACAGCATCATCCACTCCAGTTGCCCTGCGCTGGAGTGCTTGGTGCTTGTTTTCACAGTTTGAATCGGTTGTCTCCAAATAAAGTCGCCTAACCTTGTAAGAATTGGAATTTCTTTTTACGGAAGGCAGCTCATCATCCAAGATGCCCCTTCACTTCAGAGGTTGATCCTTGATTCTAGTTATTCACCATTGCAAATAACCGTCCTCTCTGCGCCTAAACTGGAGACCTTGGGTGTAATACATGATCTTTGTGCTCATTTCAATATGGTGTTTGGCTCCACAGTTCTTCAGGTACTTTATATTATCATCTACACATGTAACCATAAGCTGCATTTTAAATTTCTGCGCATAATTTATATATCATCTTGGAGTACACATTTTGTACTAATATTATGTTCTATGCTCAATGAAGAGTTTCTCCATGGATGGCCTATCAATGGTGCTGGATTCTGTCAAGATCTTATATATCCAAATGAATAGTTTTGATCTAAACAAGATTATTGGCTTGCTGCAATGCTTTCCATGTCTGGAGAAGTTGTATATAAAGGTGATAATTTCACGCACATTGGAAGCCTGCATATAGTGTACTAGAATTAACCGTTCAGCTGTTGCTCTTTCGACACTCTTCTTTTAGACCTTAACTGTTTGTAATCTTCATGTCTATTTAGGCAACAGGACGGGGTAAGAAAGTTATAACCAATCGGTGGATTCGTAAGCATCGGGATTTTCTCACTTTTCATGAGATTCGATTGAAGACAATAACGCTAGAACGATATGTAGCCAACCGTGCAAACACAAGATTTGTCACATTCTTCCTGATGAATGCGAGGTTACTATTGTCCATCAGGCTTAAGTTTATCAGCAGCATGGTTAGATGTTCCTGCCCTTTTCAACTCGGCTGTGACTGTCATATTTTCTTTGAAACAAGGCAAATGGCTTGCCATTCGTTTAATTTAGAGTGAAATATTGTAACAAATCCAAACCAAGGGAAATAGCATCACTCTCGCCGGCTGCTTGAGCTCACTGTGCATTACAGAAGCCATGTGATTAGCCCCCACCAGCACCCACAAACTTATTTCGAACTAGCACATCAAATGAGCTGTAAATTTTCATAGGAAAGGCTGGACATCTTGGGCTCACGCCATTGTCAACATAGTCAATAAACGAGAGAATTACACTACGAGCGGCTGACACCAGGGACCCAGCAAGTCACGCAGCTTTTTTTGAGGAACAAGCAGTTGTTATTTATACTAGTTTTAGCGACGGATCAGGGTAACAACGGGGCTGTGGGTTGGGCTGTGGCCCGTCTAGCCAGGGTTTTACTTATGTTTACCACATCATGAGCCTAGTTGTGTTTTTTTCTTGTTGAAAATAGCTAGCCCAGTTCTATTTTTTAAAATAAATACCCAAACAAGGCCTACTTGCTTTATCGGCCCTGCTGGGCTGCAAATCTTTCAAGATGATGAGAGTTTCATTCGTTTTCCCAGAAATGGGTTGTACATTTTTTAAACACATCAAACCGGGAATTAGTTTCAATTTTTTTACATTACAAGATCTTAAATTCCATCGATTTTTATGCGTGGACAATTATCTGGATTTTATATTTATATAAATTATTTCTCAAAATAGTTTGAATGTGAATCGATATTTCTGGATTAAAAACAGTTGACCGCACCGAAATATGAAAAATTTCGTATACTTTTTAACTGTGGCCACAATATGGGGTGTGATGCTAACAAAAAGAAGATGGGCTCCAAAAAAATTCTTAAGAATTAGCAAATGGGTTGTGCATTATTAGAAATAATGGCAGATGGGCTGTATGCTGTTTTCCACAGATTTGAGGCTGACTTGTGCGCCTACTACAGGTTGACGCGTATGCTTTCATAAAAAAAAGGTTGACGCACATGCAATGCCCTGTCAACTTAGTAAACACACGAGAGCAGTGACTGTTGGATGTCCATCCAACGGCTGTCGTGCTTCTTCAATCTCTGCTCTTCATGCTCAAGCCGCTCAAACAAGCGCTGGCGGGACTGCATGCTCCCTCCTCCCGCGGCCGGCTATGCTGCCGCGCAGGCCTCACGGCCCCACCGTACTCCCATCGCTGGCCTAGCCATCCCTCTACTCACCCACACATGCTGTTATTCTCCGGCGACGGCAGACGAACCAGTAAACCCTCGTACTCCTTCGCGTGGGAAACAACTGCCGAGTATTACCTGGCTCCGTGTCATTCCCTTCCTAGGCCACGCGTCGTCCACCGCCCTGGTGCTCTCGGCGCGGCCTGGTCAACGTGGTCAATGAACGACATCCATCGGAAGTGGACTGTACGTGGAGAGGCTGACAGCTGGGTCCACGGCCGCACGCAAGGAAATGCCTCCTTATTACAGGCAAAATAATGATTCTTCCACCTGACAGCTAGGACCCATAGGAAGAGCCTCTGTATTTCGCGAAAAAAACATTCCCCCCACTGACAGGTCGGACCCACCAGCTATATCTTCGCATGCAAGGAAGTGCCTCCTTATTACGCCCAAAAAAATGAATACCCCCCTGCTAGCTGGGACCCACCATATTGTTGGGCTGACTTGTGGGCCTACTAAGTTGACAGGGACAGAGAGCTTTGTCAACTTAGTCAATACTCCAGTGACCGTATGATGTCCATCCAACGGCGATAGCGCTTCTTCAACCTCTGGTCTTCTTGCTCGAGCCGCCGAAAGCAGCGTCGGTCATGCCGCCTGCTCCTGCCTCCCGTGGCCGGCTGTGCTACCGCAGAGGCCTCACCGCCCCCATACTACTCCCACCACTGGCCAGGCCATCCCTCCACTCACCCACACCCCCTGTTATTCTGCGGCGACGGTAGCCTCACACCGCAGCCGAACCAGTGAACGCTCGTACTCCTCTCCGCGTGGGCATCCACTGCCGCGTCTTGCACGGCTCCGCATCGTCCCCTTCCTAGGCCTTGCCGTCGTCCACCGCCGTGGTGCTCTCGGGGCAGCGTGGTCAATGTGGTCAACGACCGACTTCCATCTGAAGAGTACTATACGTGGAGAGGCTGACAGCCGGGTCCACGGCAGCCGCAAGGAAGTGCCTCCTTATTATGCGGAAAATAATTATTCCTCCACCTGACAACGGGGACCCACCCGACGGGCCACCAATATTTTGCGAAAAAAATCATTTCCCCCTGACTGCTGGGACCCACCGGACGGGCCACCGTATTTCGCGAAAAAAACGTTCCCCCCACTGTCAGCTTAGACCCACCGGAAGTGCCTCCTTATTACACACAAAAAAATGAATACTCCCCCGGCTAGCTGGGACCCACCTTGCTGGGAGGCTGACTTGTGGGCCTACTAAGTTGACGGGGACGAAGGGCTTTGTCAACTTAGTCAATATGAACGATTCTAGCTCAACTGACCGTACGATGTCCATCCAACGGCCATAGTGCTTCTTCAACCTCTGGTCTTCTTGCTCCAGCCGCCCAAAGCAGCGCCGGTCGTGCCGCATGCTCCTGCCTCCCGTGGCCGGCTGTGCTGCCGCAGAGGCCTCACCGCCCCATACTATTCCCACCGCTGGCCAGGCCCTGCGGCGATGGCAACCTCACACTGCAGCCGAACCAGTGAACCCTCGTAGTCCTTTCCGCGCGAGCTTTGACTGCCGCATCATCCCCTTCCTAGGCCTCGCCGTCGTCCACCACCATGGTGCTCTCCGCGCGGCATGGTCAACGTGGTCAAGGAACAACTTCCATCGAAAGAGTACTGTACGAGGAGAGGTTGACAGCTGGGTCCACGGCCACAGCCCAGTTTTTTTGTGATTTGCCAAGTAAGTCGCTTTGTCAGGCCTGTTGGGCTGCAAATCTTTCAAGACGAGGAGAGCTTTCAAGGCTAGTTATAGTTTCAAATATCTTTTTTTCATTTCAAGATTTTAAATTACATTAATTTTTATGCGTGGAGAATTTGTTGGATTTTATATTGATATACATTTATTTTCAAAATTAGTTTGAATGTGAGTTGAAATTTCGGGATTAAAAACAGTTCGGACCGCACCGAAATATGCAAAATTTCGTATAATTTTTTAACCGTTGCCACAATATGGGCTGTAATGCTAACAAAAAGAATATGGGCTCCAAAAAACCTTAAGAATTAGCAAATGGGCTGTAAATTATTAGAAATAATGGCAGATGGGATGTATGTTGTTTTCCACAGATTTGAGGCTTTCCTAAAAAAAGGTTGACGCACAAGCACTGACTGTTGGATGTCCATCCAACGACCGTTGTGCTTCTTCAATCTCTGCTCTTCCTCCTCCAGCCGCTCAAACAAGCACCGGCGGGACTGCCTGCTCCCTCCTCCGGGCGGCCGGCTGTGCTGCCGCGCAGGCCTCACCACCCGACCGTACTCCCATCGCTGGCCTAGCCATGCCTCTACTCACCCACACCTGTTGTTATTCTCCGGCGACGGTAGACGAACTAGTAAACCCTCGTACAGTCGTACTCCCCTCCGCGTGGGAAACAACTGCTGAGTCTTCCCTGCCTCTGTGTCGTCCCCTTCTTAGGCCTCGCCATCGTCCACCGCCCTGGTGCTCTCAGCGCAGCATGGTCAACGTGGTCAAGGAACGACTTCCATCGAACATGGACTTTACGTGGAGAGGCTGACAGCTGGGTCCACGGCGGCAGCAAGGAAGTGCCTCCTTATTACGCGGAAAATAATGATTCCTCCACCTGACAGCAGGGACCCACCGGACGGGCCACCTACGGTCGAAACGGGGGTCCTGTTGATCGGGAGGGGTGTGGCGTACCGCAAAACGGAGGAAACGGACCTCCTACGGTCGAAACAGGGGTCCTGTTGATCAGGAGGGGTGTGGCGTACCGCAAAACGGAGGAAACGGGATACTGTTCATCTCCACGGTCGAAATGGGGTCCTGTTCATTGGGAGGGGTGTGGCGTACCGCAAAACGGGACTCCACGGGATACTGTTCATCTCCACCGTCGACCTCCTCTAGCCTCCACGGGCTCCTGTTCATCCAGCCTCCACGGGCTCCTGTTCATCCAGCCTCCACCGCGCGCTACTCCATCGGCTACTGTTCAACCACCCCTCCACCGTCTACTGTTCATCCAGCCCTCCACACCACGGGGTCCTGTTCAACCACCCCTCCACCGTCTACTGTTCAT
>NC_041382.1:52050436-52101586 GCF_002162155.2 Triticum dicoccoides
TTCATCCCATCGATCACTTCAGTTAGCAGCAGTAGCGAAGGAATCGCTCGATCATGTTCAGTTAACAGCCATCAATCGATCGCTCGGGTTCAGTAACGCGTAGCCTGCAGTGCAATCACTCGGGTTCAGTTAGAGCCCAACGCCTCGCTCGGGTTCAGTTAGAGCCAACACCTCGCACACATGCGCGTACGTGTACGAGAGAAACGTGCATCGCTCGGCCCCTGACCTCCCACCGTAACCGGGAACTCCCCGAAATTTTCCTTGCCCTCGCTTCTACCATGGTTTTTTCCGTCATGGACGGCCCAAAGAATGTCATGCAGCTGCGTCTCCGGCCCGCCCAGGATGAAAAGCCCATTTTCTGTCATGATTTTTTGTCAAAGAAGTAGCAGCCCACCACATCTATGATGATGCCGGGTTTTGTCAAAATTATCATCATAGAAGTGTCATATGTATGACAAAAAAAATTCGTTCGGCCCAAAATGTCACGGATGTGTCTTTTTTTGTAGTGACATCATGGCAATTCTGCTGAAAACAGCGTCAGTCCGGGTTAGTTCCATTCAAATCATGCAAGTTAGAGTCCAAAACAAGGGCAAAAGTGGTTGGAAAAGTAGATACGACGGAGACGTATCAACTCCCCCAAGCTTAAACCCTTGCTTGTCCTCAAGCAATTCAGTTGACAAACTGAAAGAGAAAAAGAAAGACTTTTACAAACTCTGTTTGCTCTTGTTGTTGTAAATATGTCAAGCCAGCATTCAAGTATCAGCAAAGATCATAACCAACCACATTTGCAATAATTCTCAGGTCTCATAATTACTCATATCAATAGCATAATCAACTAGCAAGCTATAATAATAAATCTCGGATGACAACACTTTCTCAAAACAATCATAATATGATATAACAAGATGGTATCTCGCTAGCCCTTTCTGAGACCGCAAAACATAAATGCAGAGCACCTTTAAAGATCAAGGACTGACTAGACATTGTAATTCATGGTAAAAGAGATCCAATCATAGTCATACCCATTATAAATTAACAGTGATGAATGCAAATGACAGCTGTGCTCTCCAGCTAGTGCTTTTTAATAAGAGGGTGATGACTCAACATAAAAGTAAATAGATAGGCCCTTTGCAGAGGGAAGCAGGGATTTGTAGAGGCGCCAGAGCTCGGTTTTGAAATAGAGATAAATAATATTTTGAGCGGTATACTTTCATTGTCAACATAACAACTAAGAGATGTCGATATCTTCCATGTCACACACATTATAGGCGGTTCCCAAACAGAATGGTAAAGTTTATACTCCCCCCTCCACCAACAAACATCAATCCATGGCTTGCTCGAAACAACGAGTGCCTCCAACATACATCAGGTCCCAGGGGGAGTTTTGTTTGCAATTATTTTTGATTTAGTTTGCATATAGCATGGGACTGGGCATCCCGGTGACCAGCCATTTTCTCGTGAGTGAGGAGCGGAGTCCACCCCTCTTGAGAATAACCCACCTAACATGGAAGATAAGGGCAGCCTTGGTTGATACATGAGCTATTCGAGCATACAAAACAGAATGTTTATTTGAAGGTTTAGAGTTTGGCACATACAAATTTACTTGGAATGGCAGGTAAATACCACATATAGGAAGGTATAGTGGACTCATAAGGCATAACTTTGGGGTTTAAGGAATTGGATGCACAAGCAGTATTCCCGCTTAGTATAGGTGAAGGCTAGCAAAAGACTGGGAAGCGACCAACAAGAGAGCGACAACAGCCATGAACATGCATTAAAATTAATAGACATTGGATGCAAGCATGAGTAGGATATAATCCACCATGAACATAAATATCGTGAAGGTTATGTTGATTTGTTTCAACTACATGCATGAACATGTGCCAAGTCAAGTCACTTAAATCATTCAAAGGAGGATACCACCCCATCATACCACATCATAATCATCTCAATAGCATGTTGGCACACAAGGTAAACCATTATAACTCATAGCTAATCAAGCATGGCACAAGCAACTATGATCTCTAATTGTCATTGCAAACATGTTTATTCATAACCAGCTGAATTGAGAATGATGAACTCATCATATTTACAAAAACAAAAGAGGTCGAGTTCATACCAGCTTTTCTCATCTCAATCGATTCATCATATATCATCATAATTGCCTTTCACTTGCACGACCGAACGATGTGAATAATAATAGGAGTGCATGTGCATTGGACTAAGCTAGAATCTGCGAGCATTCAATAAACAGGAGAAGACAAGGTAGTATGGGCTCTTGGTTAAATCAACAATAATGCATATAAGAGCCACTACAACAATTTAATCATGGTCTTCTCCTACTGACCCCTAAAGAAAAGAAAAGGAATAAAAACTATTTACATGGGAAAGCTCCCAACAAGCAAAAGAAGAACAGGAAATATTTTTGGGTTTTCATTTTAATTATTACTGCTACAGCAAGAAAGTAAACTCCTACTAATTTTGTTTTCTTAAGGTTTAACAAACACACAAGAAGAAAGCGGGAAAAAGAAAATAAACTAGCTTGGATATTACAGTAAAAGAGTATGAGCACCGACATCTAGAAATGAGTGTGTGTGAACATAAATGTAATGTCGGTGAGAAATACGTACTCCCCCAAGCTTACGCTTTTAGTCTAAGTTGGTTTATTGCCAGGGGTAGCCTGGATGGTATCCATAGGTATAGCTCGGGTCGTACTGCGACGAAGAATAGTTGGGATCATAAGATGATGAAGAAGACTCTGATTGCCATTGGCTGACAGCCATCTCTGGGTCCCAAGAATAAACTGATTGTCGTGGAGGCTCATCTTGTGGTTCCGGTTCCGGGGCTGGTGCAGGATTCCGGTAAGCTTGAATGGCAGCCCGCGTAACGAGATAGGGTCGTTGGTCGCGGACGAAGTCTGTGAGGCCGGCATTCTCAATGAATAGAAATCCTCATAAATCCCGGCCTATGTCAAGAAATTATCAGAAGGCCATTCACACGGTCGGATCTCCGTGGTACGAGGTAAATTATATTTGGGCCTCTGTGCTTCTTCATTTTGTTTCTCCTTTGAGCTTCGGCTCGATGATCCCCTCAAAAGTCTCTTCATTATTTTCCGAAATAATATGAATTTTTTAGTAACTTCAAACAAAAGTGAACCAACTTCAACAAAACTGATAGCAACTTCTCCTACAAGTGTCTAGACCTTATATAAAGCATTAGAACTACTTGGAACCATATAAATTTGACATGCAAGCTCAAGAACATGGTCACCTATGCAGCACAAATTTGCAATGAATAAAGCACTAGAACGAAAACTAATTGGACTAATGGAGGAGTCACATACCAAGGAACAATCTCCCCAAGCAGTTTAGCGAGAGGTGCTTTGAACAAGGAGATCGAAAATCATAGCAAAGTGGGCTGGAACTCGTGCTTGAGTTGGTTTTTCGTGTTTTGGGGAGGAAGAAGAAGAAGATGGGTGCAGGAATAAGTGGAGGAGGGCCACCGTGGGCCCACGAGGCAGGGGGCGCGCCTAGGGGGGTAGGGCGTGCCCTCCACCCTCGTGACCAGGTGGCAGCTCCCCCCGCGGTGATTTTTGCATAGTCAATCCTCAAATATTCCCAAAAAAATCATATTAAATTGGCATGGCATTCTGAGGACTTTTACTTTCGGGATATTTTATATTGCATGGATAAGTCAGGAAACAGACAGAAAAACACTATTTTTACTTTATTTCAACTAAACAACAGAAAGTATAGAGAGGGTACAGAAGGTTGTGCTTCTAGTTTCATCCATCTCATGCTCATCAAAAGGAATCCACTAACAAGGTTGATCAAGTCTTGTTAACAAACTCACTCCGATAATCATGAAACCGGAGAAATTTCGAATAACACTAAGTTACCTCCACGGGGATATGAACATCCCCAATAATAAGAATATCATATTTCTTTTTGACAGTAGGAAGGGGAAATTCAAAACCTCCAAATATAATCGATGGAATTTTTCCAATAGAGTTGATACTGTGAACTTGAGGTTGTTTCCTCGGAAAGCGTACCGTATGCTCATTACCATTAACATGAAAAGTGACATTGCCTTTGTTGCAATCAATAACAGCCCCTGCAGTATTAAGAAAAGGTCTTCCAAGAATAATAGACATACTATCATCCTCGGGAATATCAAGAATAACAAAGTCCGTTAAAATAGTAACGTTTGCAACTACAACAGGCACATCCTCACAAATACCGACAGGTATAGCAGTTGATTTATCGGCCATTTTTAAAGATATTTCAGTAGGTGTCAACTTATTCAAGTCAAGTCTACGATATAAAGAAAGAGGCATGACACTAACACCGGCTCCAAGATCACATAAAGCAGTTTTAACATAATTTCTTTTAATGGAACATGGTATAGTAGGTACTCCTGGATCTCCAAGTTTCTTTGGTATTCCACCTTTAAAAGTATAATTAGCAAGCATAGTGGAAATTTCAGCTTCTCGTATCTTTCTTTTATTAGTAACGGTATCTTTCATATATTTAGCATAAGGATTAGTTTTGAGCACATCAGTCAATCGCATACGCAAAAAGATAGGTCTAATCATTTCAGCAAAGCGCTCAAAATCCTCATCATCCTTTTTCTTGGATGGTTTGGGTGGAAAAGGCATGGGTTTCTGAACCCAAGGTTCTCTTTCTTTACCATGCTTCCTAGCAACAAAATCTCTCTTATCATAACGTTGATTCTTTGATTGTGGGTTATCAAGATCAACAGCAGGTTCGATTTCCACATCATTATCATTACTAGGTTGAGCATCATCACGAACATCATCATTAACATTTTCACCAAGTTCATGTTCATTACCAGATTGTGTTTCAGCATCAGACATACATATATCATTGGGATTCTCAGGTGGTTCAGCAATAGGTTCACTAGAAGTTTGCACAGTTCTATCATTTTTCTTTTTCTTCTTTCTATAAGAACTAGGAACATCAATATTATTTCTCTGAGAATCTTGCTCAATTCTCTTAGGGTGGCCTTCAGGATACAAAGTTTCCTGAGTCATTCTACCACTTCTAGTAGCCACTCTAACAGCATAATCATTTTTCTTACTATTCAATTCATCAAGCACTTCTTTTTGAGCTTTAAGTACTTGTTCTACTTGAGTGGTAACCATAGAAGCATGTTTGCTAACAAGTTTAAGTTCACCTCTAATATTAGTCATATAATCACCCAAGTGTTTAATCATATAAGCATCTTGTTTTAATTGTCTACCAAAATAAGCATTGAAGTCTTCTTGCTTAAACATAAAGTTATCAAACTCATCCAAACACTGACTAGCAATTTTAATAGGAGGGACTTCAGCTTTATCATATCTATAGAGAGAATTTACCTTTACTACCTGTGTCGGGATATCGAGGTCTGGAGGTTCTTCAATAAATAAAGGATTAAGATCATATGTTTCTTCAACAGGCGGTAAATTAAGACCATGTATTTCCTCAATAGGAGGTAAATTCTTAACATCTTCAGCTTTAATACATTTTTCTTTCATAGATTTCTTTGCCTCTTGCATATCATCGGGACTAAGAAATAGAACACCTCTCTTTTTCGGAGTTGGTTTAGGAATAGGCTTAGTAATTGGAGCAGGAGCTGGCTCAGGAGCTGGCTCAGGAGGTGCCCAATTATTTTCATTTGTCAACATATTATTCAATAGAATTTCAGCTTCATCCGGTGTTCTTTCCCTGAAAAGAGAACCAGCACAACTATCCAGGTAATCTCTGGAAGCCTCGGTTAGTCCATTATAAAAGATATCAAGTATTTCATGTTTCTTAAGAGGATGATCAGGCAAAGCATTAAGTAACTTGAGAAGCCTCCCCCAAGCTTGTGGGAGACTCTCTTCTTTAATTTGCACAAAGTTGTATATTTCCTTTAAAGCAGCTTGTTTCTTATGAGCAGGGAAATATTTAGCAGAGAAGTAATAAATCATATCCTGGGGACTACGCACACAACCAGGATCAAGAGAATTAAACCATATCTTAGCATCACCCTTTAATGAGAATGGAAATATTTTAAGGATATAAAAGTAACGCGATCTCTCATCATTAGTGAACAGGGTGGCTATATCATTTAATTTAGTAAGATGTGCCACAACAGTTTCAGATTCATAGCCATGAAAAGGATTGGATTCAACCAAAGTAATTATATCAGGATCAACAGAGAATTCATAATCCTTATCGGGAACACATATAGGTGAAGTAGCAAAAGTAGGGTCAGGTTTCATTTTATCTATAAGTGATTCTTTGTTCCTTTTAGCTAGTAACCTTTTGAGCTCATATCTATCTTTGCAAGCTAAAATAGCGACAGAAGACTCCATATCAAAAACATAACCCTCGGGAATAACAGGCATATCTTCATCATCACTTTCATCATTATAATCAGATTCAATAATTTCTTTCTCTCTAGCCCTAGCAATTTGTTCATCAAGAAATTCACTAAGGGGCACAATAGTATCAAGCATAGAAGTAGTTTCATCATAAGTATCATGCATAGCAGAAGTGGCATCATCAATAACATGCGACATATCAGAACGAATAGCAGAAGCAGGTTTAGGTGTCGCAAGCTTACTCATAACAGAGGGTGAATCAAGTGTAGAGCTAGATGGCAGTTCCTTACCTCCCCTCGTAGTTGAGGGATAAATTTTTGTCTTAGCGTCTTTCAAGTTCTTCATAGTGTCCAGCAGATATAAATCCCAAGTGACTAAAAGAATAGAGCTATGCTCCCCGGCAACGGCGCCAGAAAAAGGTCTTGATAACCCACAAGTATAGGGGATCACAACAGTTTTCAAGGGTAGAGTATTCAACCCAAATTTGTTGATCCGACACAAGGGGAGCCAAAGAATATTCTCAAGTATTAGCAGTTGAGTTGTCAATTCAACCACACCTGGATAGCTTAATATCTGCAGCAAAGTGTTAGTAGCAAAGTAATATGATAGTGATGGTAACGGTAACAAAAGAGTAGTGCAAGTAATAGTAAATATTTTTGGTATTTTGTAGTGATTGTAACTGTAGCAACGGAAAAGTAAATAAGCGTAAACCAGTATATGGAAAACTCGTAGGCACTGGATCAATGATGGATAATTATGCCGGATGTGGTTCATCATGTAACGGTCATAACATAGGGTGACACAAAACTAGCTCCAATTCATCAATGTAATGTAGGCATGTATTCCGAATATAGTCATACGTGCTTATGGAAAATAACTTGCATGACATCTTTTATCCTACCCTCCCGTGGCAGCGGGGTCCTAATGGAAACTAAGGGATATTAAGGCCTCCTTTTAATAGAGAACCGGGACAAAGCATTAGCACATAGTGAATACATGAACTCCTCAAACTATGGTCATCACCCGGAGTGGTCCCGATTATTGTCACTTCGGGGTTGCCGGATCATAACACATAGTAGGTGACTATAGACTTGCAAGATAGGATCAAGAACACACATATATTCATGGAAACATAATAGGTTAGATCTGAAATCATGGCACTCCGGCCATAGTGACAAGCATTAAGCATAGCAAAGTCATAGCAACATCAATCTCAGAACATAGTGGATACTAGGGATCAAACCCTAATAAAACTAACTCGATTACATGATAAATCTCATCCAAACCATCACCGTCCAGCAAGCCTATGATGGAATTACTCACGCACGGCTGTGAGCATCATGAAATTGGTGATGGAGGATGGTTGATGATGACGATGGCGACGAATCCCCCTCTCCGGAGCCCCGAACGGACTCCAGGTCAGCCCTGCCGAGAGGTTTTAGGGCTTGGCGGCGGCTCCATATCGTAAAGCGCGATGATTTCTTCTCTCTTATTTTTTCTCCCCGAAAGCCAATATATAGAGTTGGAGTTGGCGTCGGAAGGTGTCCAGGGGGCCCACGAGGTAGGGGGGCGCGCCCTAGGGGGGCGCCCCCCACCCTCATGGACAGGGTGTGGGCCCCCTGGTCTTCATCTTTGGCGAGGATTTTTTATTATTTATTGTAAGGTATTCCGTGGAGTTTCAGTTCATTCCGAGAATATTAGCTATCTACACATAAAACAACATCATGGCAATTCTGCTGAAAACAGCGTCAGTCCAGGTTAGTTCCATTCAAATCATGCAAGTTAGAGTCCAAAACAAGGGCAAAAGTGTTTGTAAAAGTAGATACGACGAAGACGTATCACATCACCCTTTCCTCTTCAGGGGAAAACCAACGCATGCTCAAGAGGTAGTAGTGTCCGGGGTCACCTCCACACCCATCAAAGCCGCCAAAGCATACAGTAACTTGGTCAGGACTTGAGCCGACGGGTGCACAGGTCCGTTAGCCCTGGCCGTCACCGCAACCGTCAAAGTGGAAGTCATAGCCGTGACGGTTGTCGAGCCGAGCACCGGTTGTGTGCCGGCCATGAAAATTGCCACCCTATTGGGCGGCTCGTAGGGGTTCGGAATACTATCACCATCGGAACAGCCCCCAAGCCGGTCATCTTGCAACTGATACATTGAACTGGTCTCTCCGCTTGACGAATCGCCATCTGGGTAGATGGTCGTCTCACCACCAGACACAGATCCTTCCTCGAACTCCGCCCCATGGATGCAACCCACAAATGCATGCCTCACAGCCTGAATCTTGGCGGGTCGTGCACGCTGAGCCATTTCGATGATGTCAGTGCAGTTGTCCGGCTCAGGGCCTGATTCGCCGATCTTGCCAATGAAAACGTGGATTCCGCCGAAGGGGACCCAGTACCCGTACTCGATTGAGCCGGCCTCGGGGCCCTAGCCTACATCGTCGATGTAGAGCTTGCCGCGACGACTCTTGGTCATCCGACAGACAGCGTATCCCTTGATCCCTGCGAAGCTGCCCTTCAAGAACTCGAAACCACCATGCGCTGGCCCTACGGTGGGCGCCAACTATCATGGACTTAACACGGCAGATGTCCTAGTAGAAGGACTTAGACATGGAGCCATCACAACTAGGTTAGCTTGAAGGGGTTAAATGGGACAAAGGACACATAGAGTTTACCCAGGTTCGGCCCCTCTCAATGAGGTAAAAGCCTACTCCTGGTTTGTGTTGTATTGCTAGGGTTTCGATTACCAGGGAGCGAATACTCTTGACCTAGTTCTCGATTGTTTGTTACTTGTCCCTAAACTGCCACCGGGTCATCCCTTTATATACACAGGTTGACGCCCGGCTGCTCATGGAGTCCCGGTCGGCTCATACATAGCGTGTCCGGCTCGGTGACTAACTACGCTTGCATTACAAAACAAGTCATACACATATGGCGGTTCATCCTCTTGGGCCTCAAGTCGCCTTTGGTCCTTGGGCCGCCAATGGGCTTGCATGAGCCGCCATCTTCAATGATAAGCCATGAGTGGTATGACCTGGCCCTTCCTGGGCGGTTCATACCCAGTAGCTATATCCCCAACACTGTATATGATAATTTGTCAAGTATGCCTAGTCATAATAACATCGTTATCATCATCTTATTCTGTTATTCATGGGCAAATTACTCAGGCTAGCATGCATAAGTATAACACAATACATGGCTCACACTTCACCCTGGAAGAAAATAAAAATACCATAAAGAACTTTAATGATAATTGACTTGACAGATCTATGCAAATAAGTGAGAACACTGCAAGCAACTAAATCTGCTGCAAGATGGAACAAGTTTTTCAATTGATGTGTAGAGGAAATTGTAAGAATAATAAGCTGAGATAAATAAGTCCGTAGTTTTCATTAGTAGTCAGGAAGAAAAAGGTTAGAAAAGAAATGGTATTATAAATTCCTTTTTGTGAGCCAATGGAGCATTTTTTAGGCTAAGATTCATAATCTACACGGCATGAAGTGCTAACTTCTCAACACTAAATGCTGGAATCTATATTGGTCCATAACTAAAAGCTAGATCTGATTTGTAGTAGAAATGAAAACTCTATATTTCAATGGGTGGAAGTACCAGACTGTACAAATTACGAAATAGCCTAGTAGTGCAGGGTGCAGAGAAAAAACAACGAATCATGTTATCCTAACAAGATGTGTTGAGCATAAATCCATCGACGGTAAATTAAGATATATGTGAGGCTGCAAAATTTAGTCTAGAATGGACGACCTTGGTCTTAACAACATTTTGCTAGATATGTTCTTTAACATGAACTTCCGGATGTGAGCTACAATAGCCTCTTTATATAATAAATTAGTCAGGATCAGTCCCTAAGGTCCTAATATGATCAAACTAGTGTACTAGCATACATGCAGCAATTATGGTATTACCAATATCAAAACAACCTCGAGAACTGTCGACATGAATGTGCTAGTTTACTATGTGTAGCTTTCATAAGTCAGAAATACACATTGAATGTCTCATGTCTGTTGCAGAAAGAAAATCTGGACATGCCTATAGAAGTAGAACACTATAAATCAAGATGCCGACATAATAATCATTGTGCAGCAAAACACTAGCTTGCATCACTATAATCCCTCACAGTACAGTGGACAAAACCAAAACAATCATATATAGAGCTGTCACAATGACAGATAATGATAGACTTGGAAGTAAATAACAGGTAAGAAATTCAGAAATCACTAAGTTACCTCAACGGGGATATGAATGTCCCCAACAATAAGCATTTCATATTTCTTTTTAACAGTAGGTAGAGGTAGTTGAAAACATAGTGATTGACAGAGATTTTTCAATAACATTAATACCATTCACTTGGAATTGTATCTTCGGAAAGTGCACCGTATGCTCATTACCATTGATATGAAAAGTGACCTTGCTTTTATTGCAATCAATAACAGCCCCTGCAGTATTCAAGAATGGTCTACCAAGCATAATCGATATGTTGTCGTCCTCGGGCATCTCAAGTATAACAAAGTCAGTCAAAATAGTAACATTAGCAGCAACAATGGGCACATCCTCGTAGATACCGATAGGTATGGCAGTTGATTTGTCAACCATTTGCAAAGATATTTCAGTAGGTGTGAGCTTATTCAAATTAAGTCTTTTATATAAAGAGACAGGCATAACACTAACACCAGCACCTAAATCACATAAAGCAGTTTTCACATAATTCTTTTTGATAGAGCAAGGTATAGTTGGTATTCCCGGATCTCCATGTTTTTTAGGTACTCCATATTTAAAAGTATAATTAGCAAGCATATTGGAGATTTTAACTTCCGGTATTTTTCTCTTATTATTGATGATGTCTTTCATATACTTTGCGTAAGGAGGCATTTTTAAGATATCAGTCAAGTGAGTATGCAAAAAGACTGGCCTCAGTATTTCAGCAAAGCATTCAAATTCTTCATCATCTTTATTTTTAGTTGACTTAGGTGGGAAAGGCATAGGTTTTTGAACCCACGGTTCTCTTTCTTTTCCGTGTTTTCTAGCAATGAAGTCTCTTTTATCATATCTTGTATTCTTGGGTTGTGGGTTATCAAGATCAACCGGTGGTTCTATCTCAACTTCATTTTCTGGTTCTTTATTATTTGGTTAAGCATTTTCATGAACCTCATCATTATCTTTTTCATTATTAGAAGGTGAGTGTTCATTGCCAGACTGAGTTTTGACATCAATCAAATAATTCAAAGAACCAGATACTCAAGATTGTCCATAACCGGGGACACGGCTAATCATGATTAGTTTATACACTCTGCAGAGGTTTGCGCACTTTTCCCCACAAGACTCGATCTCCTCCATTGAATTTCTCGCACTACATGATGTTTGAGAAACAGATGATCGAGACACAGTCTTTCCAAAGCATTAACTCTTTAATCTGGGTAGACATTACCACCTACTTCCCCCTACATCTGCTAGCCTACCACTGAAAGAGGTCACACAACATACTCAACTATTCCAGAGCCCATAATGGCTTGTGGCTGCTCACGAAAGTTTCTAGCATGAATAATCTTATGATCCCTTTGAGCCTGGGTGGCATTCCATAGGGTGATCACACGGGTACTCCGGGATCCCCTTGGGCAAGCACTGGGTTCTCCAGGTGCCCGGGCAAGCCACTGGGTTCTCCAGGGTGCCCCAACCATTCCATCCTGATATTTATTAAAGTAGCCACATTATGTTTCCCTTGGTTATTATCTCTCACAACTTGCATGATTCTCACATACCAATCCACGTCTACGAGCATAGCAAAGCGGTAAGAGCATAACGTATATTACACGGGGTTTGATAAAAGACAATAGTTTCCTACCTCATTAACTACTTCCCACACCCACATGTTATCAAATCCTGCTCATGCAATGTTTGAGGTTTGACACTAATGCATAAAAACTGGGTATTATAGGTGTATGATCAAAGTGTGAACTTGCCTTGTATTGTTGATAAAGATGATTCGCACTCATAATTCCTGATAGTTCTACTCGTCACACTCCGATCAATCTATCGTAAGCAAGCAATTGCATACATGAGCACTTAAGCATACAATTCGAAGAAAAGATCTCAGAAAAATTTCGAAAACAAGAAAATAACTCTTGTGAACAGAAAACAATTTTCAACATTATTAAAATGATGTGAGTTAGATCTTAATAGAAGGTACATGTCAAGAGCTTCAATTTTCAAAAAGAATCAACTAAATCGGAATCACGAAACTCAAGTTGTGATCAAAAGAAGTTCAGATTCAAATATGTTTGAATTCAAATTTTAAACTTTCAAATATATGTTTGAGTTGGTTATTTGATTAGAGGAGATCGTAACGAAGATTTGCGTTGGTTTCACTTGAATTGGATAAACGGTTTAAAAGTTATGATCGTCTAAAGATCATGGGCTAAACTGTAACAAAAATAATTATGAATAGGTCCCTGGCCGAAAATAAACAGAAAAAGAAAAATCTATCAGACGAACGTCCGCTACAGAAACTAATCTAACTAATTTGTTCACTAAAGATCCTAAATGAACGAATGTTCATTAAATAACCTAACTGAATAATAAATCGGCTTTAAAAGAAATACCGAAGAAAACCTAAAAAAACTAGACCGGGGCGGTTTATACTAGTTCGGTCATCCGCGGCGACAGCAGCGGTGGGATCGGCGGCGGCGGCGAACGGTGTCGAGGCAGGCGGTGGCGGCTCGGGCGGCGGCGGCGTGCAGCGGCGGCGTGAAGTGTGGCGAGATGCGAGGCGGCGACGGTGAATCGGGCGGCGGGGTTGCGGCGGGAGGCGGCGGCGGACGGGGTCCAGGGGGCCCCCGGGGCGCAGCTTATAAAGGGGGGGTCTGGCCTCGGGGGGCGGAGTCCCGGGCCGCGGCGGCTCCGCCCGTGTCCTGACCGGACTCGGGGAAGGCGGTGGCGGCGCGGTTGGGCCTGGCCTGGCTCGGCTGGGCCGACCCGGTTCGGTCAGAGAAGTTTTTTTAACAATTTTACAGACAATAAAATAAAAGAATAAGAATATAATACAAGCATATTATATATCAAAAGATTTAGAAAAAGATTTTCTTCAACATGAACATTTATTTAGCGGTAGATAAAATCCAAAAAAAAATTTAAATAAAGCAAAAAGTGCTACTGCTGCAATAAAACCCAATAAAATAAATTTTAAAAATACCAAAAAAAATTGAAATTTATCTCTCTCCATTTTTACATTGAAGGGAATCATTTTACCCTTATTTCCATTTATTTTATTTTTGGAGAAAAATAATTTGAATAAAAACCAAATAACTCCAAATTGAAAGGGGGTTCAAGATAACTTCAAAGAGACTTTCAATTTGATTTCTTTGAAACTTCCAACTCATATCCCATAGCATTTGAAGAAGTCATTTTATCCTCTCTCATGAAAATCATTGAGTTGTATAATTTTTCCAAAATTGAAGTATTTTCAAATGTACTTCAAACCTTTTCAAAACCCCTTTTTCATTTAATTAAATGGAAGAAGTCATATCATCTTCACTCTAGAGTTTTGTGATGAAATTAATTTGAATGCATGGAGATCATAAATGCAAGGAGAAATTTTGGGAAAGTCATTTCATTCCCTCTCATTCAACTTTCAAAAGTTTCAAATTTCGCTCAGTTTCACACAAGCAACCACACCACAATCAAACAATCAATCAAAACTATTTATTTAATATAACATTCCAAAGTTTAGAATTTTGGGATGTTACAGCTGCGGACGCGGCTGGCTCATAGAAGCAGCTTTGCCTTTCTTTGGTCTCTTCCTATGCTTCTTTGCTACCGGAAGTGAGCCTATCATATGTTCATCCTAAGGTAATTCAGGCACCAACTCATCACGCCCAAAGCCTGAGTATTCATACCACTGAGCCATCAATCCCCCATCGTCATAGGCGCCGATATTGAGATACGGTAGAGGGTCATCATCCTCATCCATGTCATCATGCATTGCTTCTTCGCCGGTGGCGATGTCATCAGCCACTAATGGAGGGTCTTCCTCACACCGTCCGCTATCACCCGACATGACAGACGACACTAATTGGGTAGGTGGGGTATTGGTGTTCATGCCTTGTTGAGGCTGCTTGGTCGTGAGTGTGCTCCCGACCGCCTCCAGACAAAGCAAACTCTTCGGCCACAACAGGAACCAACTCTTGCAATCTCCAAGCCGCCGGGGGGTCTCGTCATCATCTCCCCCTATTGCTACCGGAGGAGTCAAATCCTCGTGGACCAGTTTGACACTAGCCATGGAAACCTTGAAGACGTAAGGGAGGATCGGCTGGCTGTGGAACAATTGTTCCTTCGACTTCACTATCGTCGCCTTTCCCACGTCTACCTTCCGGCCGCTGATGGTGTACAGTATGGTGCACGGGGTTACATCGGCCTGCAAAGACATGTCTACAACGTGAGACATCTGAAAGGCAACGGAAACGGGAGATTATACATATATTGAAGAGGGCCGGTGTGACAGGTACCGTGCAGGCGTCTAGCTCAGCCGAAGACGAAGCCCCGCCGAGCATGCCAGAGGCGGAGGAGAGGCTGCTATGAGCAGGTGCAGGAGCAGGTGTGGTTGCGTGAGCAGGTGCTGCTGCAATGCTAAACAAGCTGCTCCCAAAGAAGTTGGAAAGTAAAAGTCCGCTGCCTCTTTATCTGGATTTTGTTTGGTCCAACTAACGATAGCCGGAATCAAGACACTATACAAAGCTGCCATTTCCTCTCTCGCGGCAGCTACCGCTGCTCTGTCTATCTCTTCTTTGGTCTCAGGTTCTTTCTTATCAACCGCAATCTCAACCTTCTTGTCGATGTTTTCTTCATTTAACCTCCGCCTTCCTTTCGCTCCTCGGCTCTCTCACGATAGTACTTCTTCCACATGGCGCCATCTCCGACGCCGTGCATGCGTCCATACGAAGGTCGAGTGTCCACCGAGAGTCCTTTCAATATGTTTAAGGCCCGGTTGAATGGGGTGTCCCACTTGGGCCTCGCCAACGCCTCAGATGGCGAGTCGCTTTCGGGCGCAGTCCTGTGCTTCTCTTTCTGCAAAAGGAACATGGATTGTTTACAAATGTGACTAAACGTGCAGTCAAATTGATCAGAAGCTAAAATTAGGGGGTAAATTAATAATTACCGGCAGTCTCATGAACTCCTTCGTGATCGCATCTGTATCGCAAACCTTGTGGACTGGGTCCCACCGGTACCGGGCCCTGATGATGTCACGCTCCTGCGGGATGGTGGACTCCTCCAAGGGGTCTGGGATCCCCAGACTTTCGCGTTCCGCATCCTCCTTGGCCCATATGGGCCTCTTCCCTGCGTAACGACAACTTCCAAGGTGGCGGCACCCCATGTTCCTCTCTTGAAGCCCCTTCATGTACTCCGACTTTTCTTTGGCATCTTTGGCAATGCAAGCATTTTTGAATATTTCAAACTACTCTTCCATAATTGTCAGATTATCCTTTATAATCTCGGAGTAGGGTTCCTTTTTGGCGATGATCCGATGTTTCGCCCTTACTTTCCAGGCGGACAACATGCCGCTAAACTTGCCCATAGCGCGTCTGTTTATCTTCTTCATTGCCGGGTCTTGCCAAGGTCAAGTATATTTGATTTCACCTCGGACCAGGAACAAGAATCCCTGGTGCAACATATCTGGTATCTTCTTTAATTTCTCATCATTGATGGTGGTTGTTCCCTGTAGGATGCAGCTTATTTGATTGCCGTAGCACATGTGCACTTCTGCAGGCTCTTTTGGCTCGAAATTGCCAGGGTCCACTTCCGTGATCACCAGTCTAGTAGTGTTGAGCTGGCTTGGGCACCGTATCCTCTTCTATTTCCATTCTATACTGGCTAATTCACCAGTCTCGGTGCTGGTGTCGGTGCCGGTCTCAATGTCTGTGTGGGCCTCAGTCTAGGATGTGACACAGGGGCACTGCAACAACTGTTGCTTGTCGAGATAGTTCAAATAGTTGTATGCCGCTCGTAGACATTGCAAACACGAGAACCCTATCCTTCATCGTTGCTAGCCAAGTTTCCTATGATTAAATCTAGTCAATTAATTCTAGACCTAATAAAATAAATAATGACATAAAAAAGACCTATGTTTTGCAGGAATGTTGATTCATTCCTGTTGTGGAAAATCCCGGGCACTCGATATGTCCTAGTTAGTAGCACAAGTCGTGCCGAAATTCATGGAATATTTTGGCATGACCTTTGCTACAAAGTGGACAAATCGAGCGCCTGAAATTTGCTGGAATAGAAATGAATCAACACTCCGGCAAAACATAGTCCACTTGGAATCATTCCCTGCAAACAATGTTCAAATATCCACCTTCGACACCGCAACACATGTCCAAATATACACGAGCAACCACATGTCCGAATATACATGTTGAAATTTCACAAGCTAATTCAAAAACTAACTGTAGAAGAAAATTCAGTTAACTACTAATAGAACAAAATTCAGTTAACTTTAGTGATCTATAAAGTTGAAATGAAAAAAATACAGTTAACTACTAATTTCATTCATTTAACTTCACCTAATTAACCTACTGTACCACTACTACTAGCAGCACTGCTAACCTCTAATTAACCTAGTAAAACCCTACTGCCCTAACTAAAAAACATCTAATTAACATCTACTAGTACCACTACACCCGTAACCTAATTAACATGTACTAGTACCACTATATATACTACTAGCAGCACTGCTGCAACATTTTCTTCATTTTGTTCTATTAGAAAAACATCTATGAAAACAAAAACCATAATTAAACCATACTGCCCTAACTAAAATTTTGCTGTAAACCCTACTGCCCTAGTAAAACCCTACTTCCCTAACTAATTTTTTACTCTAAACTAACTTTTTGCTCTAACCTATCCAACCTAGTTAACCTAGATAGTTAACCTAATGAACCAAATTAACCTAGCTAGTTAACTTAGTTAGTTAACCTAGCTAGTTAACCTACTTAAGCTAATTCCTAGGATTCATAACTAAATTCACCTAAGTAAATTAACCTAGAAAGGAGGGGTGGGGGCTTACACAAAGGGCGATCGGGGGAGACGGTGGCGGGGAGGGTGTCGAGGGTGGATCCCGTGGTGTCTACGGCGGCTCCGGAGACGGCGAGGGAGGTGGGGGCATCGAGGGAGGCAGGGGCGTCGAGGAGCGAACGAGGGTGGCTCCGGGGGCGTAGAGGACGCGTGACTCTGGTGGGGCCACGAGGCAGGGGAGGCGAGGGAGAGGTAGGAGACGCGATCCTGAAGAATGGGAAATTGGGGGAAGGACGGACGCCCATGTAGGAGCAACTCAAACTTAGTGGTATTACATTTACAAAACATGCGCTGTAGTGACTTTAGCTATAGCGCTTTTCGGCGAAAGCGCTACTGCTATAGATAAGTTAGCTATATCGCGTGTTGGTGAAATGTGCTGATAACCCACAAGTATAGGGGATCACAACAATTTTCAAGGGTAGAGTATTCAACCCAAATTTATAGATTCGACACAAGGGGAGCCAAAGAATATTTGAAGGTATTAGCAGCTGAGTTTTCAATTCAACCACACCTGGAGATCAATTATCTGCAACAACGTGATTAGTAGCAAAGTAATATGATAGTTTAGATAATAGTGACAGTAGCAATAGTAACGGTAACAGTGATAGCAGTATTTTGTAGCAAGTGCAACAGTAACGAAAGCGGTAGTAACTTAGCAAGAACAATATAAGATAAATTCGTAGGCATTGGATCGGTAATTCGTTGGATGATATTCATCATGAGACAGTTATAACATAGGGCAACACGACACTAGCTCTAGTTCATCTATATAATGTAGGCATGTTGAGGGAGTCCTGGATTAGGGGGTGTTCGGGTAGCCGGACTATACCTTCATCCGGACTCCAGGACTATGAAGATACAAGATTGAAGACTTCGTCCCGTGTCCGTATGGGACTTTCCTTGGCGTGGAAGGCAAGCTTGGCAATGCGGATATTCAAGATCTCCTACCATTGTAACCGACTCTATGTAACCCTAACCCTATCTGGTGTCTATATAAACCGGAGGGTTTTAGTCCGTAGGACAACATCTTCAACATACAATCATACCATAGGCTAGCTTCTAGGGTTTAGCCTCCTTGATCTCGTGGTAGATCTACTCTTGTACTACCCATATCATCAATATTAATCAAGCAGGAGTAGGGTTTTACCTCCATCGAGAGGGCCCGAACCTGGGTAAAAACATCGTGTCCCTTGTCTCCTGTTACCATCCGCCTAGACGCACAGTTCGGGAGCCCCTACCCGAGATCCGCCAGTTTTGACACCGACATTGATGCTTTCATTGGGAGTTCCTCCGTGTCGTCGCTTATAGGCCCGATGGCTCCTTCAATCATCGACAACACAGTCCAGGGTGAGACTTTTCTCCCTGGACAGATCTTCATCTTCGGCGGCTTCGCACTGCAGGCCAATTCACTTAGCCACCTTGAGCAGATCGAAAGTTACGCCCCTGGCCATCAGGTCAGGTTTGGAAGCTTAAACTACACGGCTGATATCCGCGGAGACTTGATCTTTGACGGATTCGAGCCACAGCCAAGCGCGCCGCACTGTCTCGATGGGCATGATCTAGCTCTGCCGCACACGCATCAGTCCCGACCCTTAATTCGGAGCCCACTGCGCCAATCGAGGACGAGGGGCTGGACGCCGCCTCTAGGGCTGCGATCCCAAAGGCGATCGAGCCGAATACCAGCCCCCCACTCTGCAAGACCCGTGACTCCGAGGGGCCGGACTCCTCTATGGACTCCAAGCCCTCCGCGCCCCTGCCAATCGAATTCGATTGGGCGCCGATCATGGACATCACCGCTGAGGACATCTTTCAGCACTCGCCCTTTGGCGATATCTTGCAGTCACTAAAGTGTCTCTCTTTGTCAGGAGAGCCCTGGCCGTACTACGGTCAGCAAGGATAGGATACGGATGATGAAATTCAAAGCCCACCCACCACCCACTTCATAGCAACTGTCGATGATCTAACCGACGTGCTCGATTTCGAATCCGAAGACATCGACAGTATGGACGCCGATGCAGGAGACAATCAAGAACCAGCGCCTATAGGGCACTGGAAAGCCACCTCGTCGTATGACATCTACATGGTGGATACTCCAAAAGATGGAGATGGCGACAGAACAGCGGGGGATGATACCTCCAAGAAACAGCCCAAGCGCCGGCGTCAGCGGCGCCGCTCTAAATCCTGCCAAAGCAAAAATGGTGATTCCGGCACGGGAGATAATACTACCCCAGATAGCGCCGAAGAACACCCCATCCAGCAAGATTCGGCACAGGAGGATGGCAAAGCCAACCCTCACGAGAGAGCGGCAGACAAGGAGGTTGAGGATGATCATTATATGCCTCCCTCCGAAGATGAGGCAAGCCTCGACGACGACGAATTCGTCGTGCCATCAGATCCCGCTGAACAAGAGCGTTTTAAACGCAGGCTTATAGCCACGGCAAGCAGCCTCAAGAAAAGGCAGCAACAGCTTAGAGCTGATCAAGATTTGCTAGCTGACAGATGGACTGAAGTCCTTGCGGCCGAAGAGTACGAACTCGAACGCCCCTCCAAGAATTACCCAAAGCGCAGGCAGCTACCCCGATCAGAGGAGGAAGCACCTACATCACCAGCGCATGACATGGCTGACCGACCACCTCGCGGTCGCGACAGAGAGGCCTCTCGGCCCTCCACTCAATCCATGCACCGGCGCCGCTCCAAGACTAAGGCACGGGAAAACGTGCCAGACCTACGAAACATACTGGAGGACAAAGCAAGGCAAACAAGATTGATCTACGGATCGCGCGGGTGCCCCACGGCACGTGACAGTGATCATCACTCCGGATACAATAAATCCGGCCGAGCCGAACACAACAGACAAAGCTCCTTTGAGCTACGTCGTGATATAGCCCAATACAGAGGCGCCGCACACCCACTGTGCTTCATAGATGAAGTAATGGATCATAAAATCCCTGAGGGTTTCAAGCCCGTAAACATCGAATCATACGATGGCACAACAGACCCTGCGGTATGGATCGAGGATTATATCCTTCATATCCACATGGCCCGTGGCGATGATCTACACGC
The DNA here is from genome assembly GCF_002162155.2 of Triticum dicoccoides. Classification (NCBI taxonomy): domain Eukaryota; kingdom Viridiplantae; phylum Streptophyta; class Magnoliopsida; order Poales; family Poaceae; genus Triticum; species Triticum dicoccoides. The sequence goes on from NC_041382.1 coordinate 52,070,952, forward strand.
CATCAAATACCTCCCACTCAAGCTCAAGGGACCGGCCCGGCATTGGCTTAACAGCTTGCCAGCAGACTCAATCGGTTCTTGGGAGGACCTGGAAGCCGCATTCCTCGACAATTTCCAGGGCACCTATGTGCGACCACCGGACGCCGATGACCTAAGCCACATAATTCAGGAGCCAGATGAATCGGCCAGGCAATTCTGGACACGGTTCCTAACAAAGAAAAATCAGATAGTCGACTGTCCGGACGCAGAGGCCCTAGCGGCCTTCAAGCATAATATCCGCGACGAATGGCTTGCCCGGCACCTGGGACAAGAAAAGCCGAAATCCATGGCAGCCCTCACAACACTCATGACCCGCTTTTGCGCGGGAGAAGACAGCTGGCTAGCTCGCAGTAACAACTTAGCAAAGAACCCTGGTAAGTCAGATGCCAAGGACAAAAGTGGCAGGACACGTCGGAAAAAGAAAAAGCGCCACGTTAGCAGTGACAGCAATGAGGACACGGCAGTCAATGCCGGACTCAGAGGCTACAAATCCGGTCAACAGAAAAAGCCATTCAAAAAGAATACTCAGGGCCCGTCCATTTTGGACCAAATACTCGACCGCTTGTGACAGATACATGGCACCCCCGAAAAGCCAGCCAATCACACCAAGAGGGATTGTTGGGTGTTCAAGCAGGCAGGCAAGTTAAGAGCCGAAAACAAAGACAAGGGGCTGCATAGCGATGACGAGGAGGAGCCCAGGCCACCGAACAACAGTGGACAGAAGGGTTTTCCCCCGCAAGTGCGGACGGTGAACATGATATACGCAACCCACATTCCCAAGAGGGAGCGGAAGCGTGCGCTACAGGACGTATACGCGATGGAGCCAGTCGCCCCAAAGTTCAACCTGTGGTCCTCCTGCCCGATCACTTTCGATCGAAGGGACCACCCCACTAGCATCCGTCACGGCGGCTTCGCCGCATTGGTTCTAGACCCAATTATTGACGGATTTCACCTCACAAGGGTCCTCATGGACGGCGGCAGCAGCCTAAACCTGCTTTATCAGGATACAGTGCGGAAGATGGGCATAGATCCCTCAAGGATCAAGCCCACCAAAACGACCTTTAAAGGTGTTATACTAGGTGTAGAGGCCAACTGTACTAGCTCAGTAACACTTGACGTGGTCTTCGGATCTCCGGATAATTTCCGAAGTGAGGAGTTAATCTTTGACATAGTCCCGTTTCGCAGTGGCTATCACGCTCTGCTCGGGCGAACCGCATTTGCAAAGTTCAATGCGGTGCCGCACTACGCATACCTAAAGCTCAAGATGCCAGGCCCTCGACGAGTAATTACGGTCAATGGAAACACCGAACGCTCCCTCCAAACGGAGGAGCACACGGCGGCCCTCGCAGCGGAAGTACAAAGCAGCCTTTTTAGGCAATTCTCCAGTCCAGCCGCTAAAAAGCCGGACACTGTCAAGCGCGCCCTGAGTAACCTACAACAAGACCGCCTAGCACATTCTGAGCAGGCATAGCAATGCGGCCCCAACCCCAGCCCTCGCGACATAGCGACACCAGTGCTTCGCGTACATAACTACGTTCTTGAAATACCATGGGCGCATGGGAAGGGGCACAATCACGGCATGCCCAAAACACGGCCTAAACCGTACCAGGGGCTGCCGAATTCTTTTTTAAATTTTTTTCTTACTTTCAGGAGTCCATACTTCGGACGACCTGTTCGGCAATTCAATTGCCGCACAAACGATGCAAGATCCAGGGAAGCAGACAAGCTATGCCGCATTATGGAACTACCAGGTGGTCTCTATTACGAGCAGTATACCTGATTTGCATACAATTCCACGGCCTGCCCTTGGACAGGACATGTTAAATAGTCCAACCTTTTGCTTATCGCACTATTTGTATCGTTCTGTTTTGATCACAGCCTTTATATAAACAATGCATAGCTTTTGTCTATTTTTTGCATTACTATCTTTTATATTTGTTCATTAATGACATGTTGCACCCGTACACTATGGTACGGCAAATACGCCAGGGGCTTCAGTACCCCTCAATATGGTGTGAGAAGTCCGTACACTTTCACAAGTGCGGCACCCCGAACTTATAGCACTATATGCATCGGCTCCGAATCATGATTTGGGTCAATAGTTGGGTTTTCCCGGCTCCTATGTTTTGGTGCCTTACGTTCCTCTATATCGGCTAAGGTAGCACTAGGAGAACCACTGCGATTGTGCCCCAGTTGAGCTGGGCTAAGCACCTCAGTGGAGAAAGCTAAAACTGACTGTCATGATGAGGCGAGAGACCGGTCGCTGTTCGAGAGGTTTTTTGAGTCCCTAAAGACTTATGCCCCTTCGAGCGAGGAGCCGGATTTTATCCGTCCAAGGCATGGATAGCGCCCCGAACTCGGTCTTCCGAACTAGGGGCTTCGCCAAAATTTAAAATTATAGAGTTCTATGGCTAAGTGAGAGTGTTCAAGCATTATAGTCCGATTGCCTGGTTCGTTGTGCTGAGCGCCTCCCTCGAAGGACCCAATCATGGGAAAAAGAGTGCTCAGGTTTATCCCGAACACCCCAGCACTAGTGGCACGGGGGCAGAAGCCGACGACTGGCCATCTCTCAATTTTTGATAAACGGCCGCATAGAAAGTAATATTTTAAATTCATAAGCATTGCTTAGTGCATATGAACAAGTTTTCAGTGCACAGGACAATACGAGCGAGTTCATTCAAAAACTACATCTCTGGTACATTCATCCGCCACAAGGCGGGCACCCGCCAGAACATCCTTATAATAGTTCTCGGGCTTGCGATGCTCCTTCCCCGCTGGCGGCCCGTCCTTCACAAGCTTCACACCGTCCAGCCTACCCCAGTGCACCTTTGCACGGGCAAGGGCCCTCCGGGCACCTTCGATGCAGACGGAGCGCTTGATGACCTCAAGCCTTGGACAGGCCTCCACCAGCCGCCGCACCAGACCGAAGTAGCTCCCGGGCAGGGACTCTCCAGGTCACAGCCGAACTATGAAGCCCCTCACGGCCTGTTCGGCCGCCTTGTGGAGCTCGACCAGCTGCTTCAGCTGGTCGCTTAGGGGCACAGGGTGTCCGGCCTCAGCATATTGAGACCAGAACACCTTCTCCGTCGAACTGCCCTCTTCGGCTTGGTAGAATGCGGCGGCATCAGATACGCTACGGGGAAGATCTGCAAATGCCCCTGGAGAGCTCCGGATTCGGGTAAGTAATAAGTAGTTTACTTTTATATTTCTGCTTTGCATAAAGAATGCCTTACACGCTGCTATCTTTTTCACCGCATCCAACTCCTGGAGGGCCTTCTGGGATTCGGCCTTGGCAGCCTTGGCAGCCTCAAGGCCGCCGCGAGCTCGGACGCTTGCGTCTTCGAGTCAAGCTCCAAACTCTCATGTTTTTTCATGAGAGCCTGAAGCTCTCGCTGCGCCTCGCCGACCTGCGCCTCAAATTTCTCTCGCTCGGTGCGCTCCGTGGCCGCTTTATTCTCAGCCTCGGACAGCGCCTGCTGGAGGGTTGCCACCTCAGTTGTGGCCCCTACAATAAGCAGTATACTCCTGTCATTTTTTGCAATTGTGTCTTTTTATAGGCATTTTTTCTATAAGGTACTTCTTACCTTCCTTCTCCTCGAGCTGCCGTTTGGCAAGACCGAGCTCTTGCTCGGTCCGCTCGAGGCCCTGCTTCAGGGCACCCACCTCCGCAGTCAGTGCAGCAGTGGCTAGCAGCGAAGCCTGCATACGCATATTGACTCTTTTCTTGTTAGACTCCTACGAAATTTATTAGATCCTCTATTCGGCTTTTCTTTCCGAATGCCAAACAGAGCATCAGGGGCTACTGTCTATGCGGTAATATTTTTACATATTTTTACTTACCTCGAAGCCTGTTAGAAGGCTAGCACAAGCTTCAGTCAGTCCGCTCTTGGCGGACTGAACCATCTGGATCACCGCACTCATGACAGTGCGGTGCTCCTCGTCGATGGGGGCGCCCTTAAGCACCTCCAGTAGATTATCTGGCGCCTCCGGTTGGACGGAGGCCGCCGACTCGCTAGGCTTACTCCTCTTAGAAGGAGGTCGCCTGCCGCAGTCCGGAACCGTTGAGGATTCCAGCGCGGCGTCCGGCACGAAGCCGGACTTAGAGCCCTGGGGGGTCTTGTCCCCCTTACTCCCGGAGTCCGGGAGGTCGCCTCGCGGCTCCTCCAGGACCACCTCCTCTTAGCTGGCAACTTGCCGCGACGCCACTTCGGCATCGTCTACAGCTCCAGGGGAGGTAGCGGGTGGAACTGAATTCAGATCTGATGAATTCAGAGAGCTGCTCGACGACTCGTCGAGCCCGGCCTTGGGCGGGCTGCACAATTATATTCGACATAAGGGAAAGCTGTGCAAATGAGGGAATATTATGAGTTACTCTGATATCCGAATACTTACAATTCCGCCGGACGCTTGGCCCTGTCCGGCCAATTCTCCTCGTCCTCCTCGGCGTCGGGGGAATAGTCCGGTGGAGGGGTCTTCTTCTTCTTGGACCCTTCGGCCTCCCCCGTTGGGGCGGCCTTCCTCTTCTTTCCTCCCCCCGCTGGAGGTGGAGAGGTTTCTTCTTCCTCCTCCTTGTCCTCACGGGAGGAGTGGGCCTCGGATTCGTCGGATGACGAATCCGACACCTCCCGGCGCCGGGCACTCTTTCGAGTCCCCGTGGCCTTCTTCTTCTTGGCGTTCTTCTCCGGCACCACATAAGGAGCCGGAGCCAGCAGCTTCGCTTAGCGAGCAGGGGCTGGATCTTCGGGCAAGGGAGACGGACAGTTGATCGATCCGGACGTCACCTGCCAAGCCTGTCAAAGGTGAGGGAGTTTTAGATCCTGCATAGAGTCAACCTATGGAAAAACTAACATCCTGTAAAAGGAGAAAATGGCTTACCTCGTCAGCGGAACGCTGCGAGCTGAATCCGCGATCTTCGGAGGCGGATGCGGGAGCCTCGGCGCCTTTGGTTAGCCCCTTCCAGGCGTCTTCATACGTCGTGTCGAAGAGCCTGCTCGGAGTTTGGTGCTGCGCCGGGTTGAACTCCCACAAGTTAAAGTCCCGTTCTTGACACGGAAGGATCCGGCAAACGAGCAAGACCTGGACTACATTGACAAGCTTAAGACGCTTGTTCACCAGGGACTGGATGCATTTTTGCAGTCCGGTCACCTCTTCCTCGTTGCCCCATGACAAGCACATCTCCTTCCAGGACGTGAGCCACGTAGGGGGTCCGGTTCGAAACTCAGGGGCTGCGATCCACTTCGGATCGCGCGGCTCGGTGATGTAAAACCACCCTGACTGCCACCCCTTCAGGGTCTCCATGAAAGAGCCCTTGAGCCATAGGACGTTGGCTATTTTGCCCGCCATGGCACCTCCGCACTCTGCCTGGTTGCCGCGCACCACCTTTGGCTTGACGTTGAAGGTCTTGAGCCAGAGGCCGAAATGGGGGCGGACGCAGAGGAAAGCCTCGCACACGACAATAAACACCAAGATATTGAGGATAAAGTTCGGGGCCAGATCGTGAAAATCCAGGCCGTAGTAGAACATGAGTCCTCGGACAAATGGGTGAAGAGGAAAGCCTAGTCCGCGGAGGAAGTGGGGAAGGAATACTACCCTCTCATGGGACCTTGGGGTGGGGAGGAGCTGCCCCTTCTCGGGAAGCCGGTGCGCGATGTCTTTGGACAAGTATCCGGCCTTCCTTAGCCTTTTGACTTGGCCCTCCGTGACGGAGGAGACCATCCACTTGCCTCCCGCTCCTGACATCGCTGGAGAAGGTCGAGGTGGGAAGTGCGGGCTCGGGCGCTGGAGCTTGAGTGCGCGGAAGATGGATAGGCAAAGGAGGAAGAATGCGTAGGTAAAAAGGTGGATCCTTATTCCCTTATATGGGCGGATGCAGCTATGCGTCCCCACCAGCCTAGTAAAACTCACTTGCCTCCCAAGCGCCGTGATAAATGGCGCGGTTGGGTTACCCATGTCCATATTGATGAGAATCCCATAAATGGGGGACACGATCTCTGCTTTGACAAGACGTGCCAAGGAAACCGCCTCGCAAAATGTGCTGAAGCGGAGAAGTAAAAATGATTCGAGTAAAAGACTTGGCCGTAGTGTGATGACACGCTGCGGAATACGTCAGCAGATTAGATCTATGTTAATATTATTCTCTCTATGGCAATATGTGGAAGCTTTTTTGCAGAGCCGGACACTATCCTTGGTGTTTACAATCTTTTATGAAGAACTTGGAGGAGGAACCCGCCTTGCAATGCCGAAGACAATCTACGCGCCGGACTCGTCGTCATTGAAGCCTTCTTCAGGGGCTACTGAGGGAGTCCTGGATTCGGGGGTGTTCGGGTAGCCGGACTATACCTTCAACCGGACTCCAGGACTATGAAGATACAAGATTGAAGACTTCATCCCGTGTCCGGATGGGACTTTCCTTGGCGTGGAAGGCAAGCTTGGCGATGCGGATATTCAAGATCTTCTACCATTGTAACCGACTCTATGTAACCCTAACCCTATCCGGTGTCTATATAAATCGGAGGGTTTTAGTCCGTAGGATAACATCTTCAACATACAATCATACCATAGGCTAGCCTCTAGGGTTTAGCCTCCTTGATCTCGTGGTAGATCTACTCTTGTACTACCCATATCATCAATATTAATCAAGCAGGAGTAGGGTTTTACCTCCATCGAGAGGGCCTGAACCTGGGTAAAAACATCGTGTCCCTTGTCTCCTGTTACCATCCGCCTAGACGCACAGTTCGGGACCCCCTACCCGAGATCCGCCGGTTTTGACACCGACACATGTACTCCGTAAATAGTCATACATGCTTATGGAAAGAACTTGCATGACATCTTTTGTCCTACCCTCCCATGGCAGCGGGGTCCAATTGGAAACTAAGGGATATTAAGGCCTCCTTTTAATAGAGAACCAGAACAAAGCATTAACACACGATGAATACATGAACTCCTCAAACTACGGTCATCACCGGGAGTGGTCCCGACTATTGTCACTCCGGGGTTGCCGGATCATAACACGTAGTAGTTGACTATAACTTGCAAGATCAAATCTAGAACATGGATATAATGGTGATAACATGAAGGGTTCAGATCTCAAATCATGGCACCCGGACCCAAAGTGACGAGCATTAAGCATGGCAAAGTCATAGCAACATCAATCTTAGAACATAGTGGATACTATGGATCAAGCCCTAACAAAACTAACTCGATTACATGAGGAATCTCATCCAACTCCTCACCGACCAGCGAGCCTACGGAGGAATTACTCACTCCCGGTGGGGAGCATCATGGAATTGGCGATGGAGAAGGGTTGGTGATGACGAAGAACGAAGATTCCCCTCTCCAGAGCCTCAAACGGGCTCCAGATCTGGCCTCCCGATGAAGAACGGGAGGTGACGGCGGCTCCGTCTCGTGGATCCTGATAATTCTTTCTCCCTGATTTTTTTCTGGAAAAATAGGATTTTATAGCGTCGGTTTCATGGTCTGCGGGGCCACCAGGTGGGGACAACCCACCTAAGCGCACTTCAGGGGGGGGGGGGCAGGCGCGCCCTGGTGGGTTGTGCCCACCTAGGTGCCCCCCTTAGGTGACTCTTGGCTCCAGAAATTCTCTTTTATTGCATAAAAAATCCTCGCAAAGTTTCGTTCCATTCCGAGAACTTTTATTTCTGCACAAAAACAACACCATGGTAGTTCTGCCGTAAACAACGTCAGTCCGCGGTTAGTTTCATTCAAATCAGGCAAATTAGAGTCCAAGACAAGAGGAAAATTGTTAGGTAAAGTAGATACATTGGAGATGTATCAACTCCCCCGAGCTTAAACATTTGCTTTTCCTCAAGCAATTCAGTTGATAAACTAAAAGTGAAAAAGAAAAACTTGTACGAACTCTTTTGCTCTTGTTTGCATAAATAAGCTTAAATAGCACCCAGGTTTTCAGCCAACATTACAACTAACCATGCCGACAATAACTCTTAAAAATTATATTAACTCATATCAATAACATAATCAGCTAGCGAGCAATAATAAGATATCTCAAACGGCAACACGTGGTCAAAACAACCATGATATAATATGACAATAGCGGTATTTCGCTAGCCCTTTCTGAGACCAAACAACATAAATGCATAGCACCACCAAAGTTCAAGCAGTGACTAAACATTATAACTCGTGGTAGAGAAGATCCAGTCATGATGCACCCAACATTAGCTACACACAATGCATCAGCATGACAACAGTGCTCTCAGGTTCTGGCGCTTATTTTAGAAGGTGATGACACTACATAAAAGTAAATAGATAGTCCCTTCGCAGAGGGAAGCAGTGATTTGCGGAGGTGCTAGAGCTCAAGCTTTTAAAACAGAGGTAAATGATATTTTGAGACATGCACCCTTCTCATGTACTTCACGACTATCAGTTATCAATATCTTCCATGCTAAGCACACTAGTGGCGGTTCCCAAGTGATAAAAGTAAAGGTTTTGACTCAATTGGGAGTTTTTGTTTGATTGTTACCACCTTTTTCTCGTGCGATGGCGAGTGAATAAACACTCGACCAGAGAATAACCTGCTTAGCATGGAAGATATCGACCACCTCCTATCGTTCCATGAATGATCCAGGCACACAAAAAGGATATTTATTAGAATTTTTTAGAGGTGGCACATGCAAATTTACTTAGGACGGTAGGGTAATACCGCATATAGGTAGGTATGGTGGACTCATCTGTAATAACTTTGGGTTCAAGGTTTTTGATGTACAAGCAGAATTCCCACTTAGTAGAGACGAAGGCTAGCAAATAGGTTGAGAAGCGGCCAGCTAGAGAGCAACAACGGTCATGAAACTGCATTATGCATAAGTAACATTGGACACTAGCATGAGTAGGATATGAACACCATGAACATAAATATCATAGAGGCTATGTTGGTTTTGATTCAACTACATGCATGAACATGTGCCAAGTCAAGCCACTCGAACATTCAGAGGAGGATGCCATATCATCATACTACATCACAATCATTTTAATGCAATGGTGATATCCAAAACAAATCATTATCCACTCCTAGCTACTTATGCATGGCATGAGAAATTATAATCTCTGATTGTCATTTCAAACATGTTTAATCATAATGGGTTGAATCATGGATCCTAGGTTAAACATATTTACTCAAACAGAACAAGTCGAGTTCATACTCGTTTCTCTCTGCCACGACTAGTTCATCGAATATCGTCATTATTGCCTTTCACTTGCACGATCGAACAATGTGAAAATAATAATAGTGCAAGAGGGCCGTGGACTAAGCTGGAATCTGCAAACATTTTATTCAACAGGAGATGACAAGGCAATGTGGGCTCTTTATTAGATCAACACTTATTCATGTGAGATCCACTCAACATTTTCATCGTGGTATTCTCCTTGATACGACTCAAATAAAAACAAAATAAATTCAGAGAAACACAGTGAGATATTTTTGGAGTTTTTCGATTTCTTGAACAAGCAAATAAAAGGGAAAGCAAAAACGAGAAAAACTATTTATGCGGGAAAGCTCCCAACAAGCAAAAGAAGAACAAGAAATATTTTTGGGTTTTCTTTTTAGTGCTACAGCTAAGCATGCATAGAAAGTAAACTCACTACAACTATTTTTTTTGGTTTTTCTAAGGTTTTTCAAACACACAAGAAGAAAGCGAGAAAATAAATTTAACATGGATGATACAATGAAAGAGTGTGGGCACCGACAACTGGAATGAACTGTGTGAACATGAATGTAATGTCGGTGGGAATACGTACTCCCCCAAGCTTAGGCTTTTGGCCTAACTTGGTAATCAATTAGTAGCCTACATAGTAGTTGTAGTTGTAGCTCACGGAGGCTCTCGGTGCGGATGCCTCGACCTGCCGTGCTGCCTCAACCGCCGCGTTGTTGGCCTCGGGCCTCGCTCTCAAGAAAAAAATATCTTCCCCTGTTGTGATAATCAAAGAGAGCAGACGCAGGCAAATATGTGTGCATGACAGATGCTTGGTTAAACAAAAATTTATAAGTGAAATTATGAATATCTCTTTTAAGGATTTTATGATTTTTCATAGCATCAAAGTCTAAATATTGTGTGGGTAGGATAGGGTCAAAGGGCAAAGGTAAAACACCCAAATCTCTTGCTAGACGCGTGGCATAAATTCCACCATCGAAATAGCCACTATTAGCATTGTGTTGTAACCTGCGTGCAAAAATCGCTCCAAGATTATAATTCCTATCACCAGTGAGAGCGGTGCGTATGAGGCTCAAGTCTGGAGCATAAAGGGTACTAAAATCTTGCTTGCCTATGATACATTTCCCATTAAATAATGCAAAGTATTGAATTGCGGGAAAATGAATCCTCTTTATTCTACCTTGTGCCACTCCCCTCGTCTCACCGTAGCAAAGACTAGTCAAGAATGATTGGTACTCAGCCCTTGACGGTTCGTCAGGCAAACCCAGAATGGGAGTTTGCAGTGGTGAGCAAATCTCTCTAGTGGTATGGTAAATGAATTTTTATCCAGTTTAAGTGACACCCTAGACTCATGGGGATGGAATCTAAATCCTTTGACAAATGATTCGGTGAGAGTGTGGTGTTGATCACAATCTAAAATGTAGGGACTGAGACCGGCATTGTAAACATATTGCTCAAATTCCTCCTTAATACCCACACACACCATATAATCATCGCATGGCCATAGGCATATTTTGGTGGAGGCATCTCGAATGGAACTTTCACTTGGTTCAACATAAGACCGACGAGCTGAGTTGACACTAGAAGATGCCCCCAAGGATCTCCTCCTTGAAGAACTCCTTCCACATAAGTTCATCATGTTCGCGTACAATTTTCAGAAAATTTTCGGGAGACAAAAATGTATCAACAAAACTTTACAAGATTGATAGCGACTACTCATAGGGATACATAGAGATCATAGCAAGCATTCAAACTATTTAGAACTCTAAGAATTCAACATGCAAGCTCATCTAAAGCAGCACCAAGAGTAGATAATTATTCAAAATATAAACCAGTAAAACAAAAACTAATTGGACAAATGGTGGAGTCACATACCAAGCAAAAATCCCCTGAAATAGTTTCGGAAACGGAGCTTCGAGCAAAGAGATTGAAATCGCGGGTTTGAGAGAAAGAACACAGGAGAGAGAGCTATGGTGAATTTTTTTTCTGCAGGTAGGTGATGATGTATTGTAAAGAGATAAGTTAGGGGGCCTACGAGGGGACCACAATCCACCAGGGCGCGCCTGGGGGTCCTGGCGCACCCAGGTGGGTTGTGCCCACCTGGTGCACCTCCCTCTGATGTTATTTGCACCAAAAATTCTTAAATATTCAGAAAAAACCGTATTAAATATTCAGGGCATTCTGAGAACTTTTAGTTTTGGGTCATTTTTTTATTGCTCGGGATATTCAGAAAATAGACGAAATATGGCATTTTATTTTGTTTAACTAATAAGAACGGAAAATAAAATGTAGGGACAGAAAATAGTGCTTACTAAATTCATCGACTTCATACCTCTTAAAAATGATCCATTGATAACTTTCAATTAGCATGAAACCGAAGAACTTTCGTAAATCACTAAGTTACCTCAACGGGGATATGAATCTCCCCAACAATAAGCATTTCATGTTTCTTTTTAACAGTAGGTAGAGGTAGTTGAAAACTTCCAATAGTGATTGACGGAGATTTTTCAATAACATTTATACCATTCACTTGGAATTGTTTCTTCGAAAAGTGCACCGTATGCTCATTACCATTGATATGAAAAGCGACCTTGCTTTTATTGCAATCAATAACAGTCCCTGCAGTATTCAAGAATGGTCTACCAAGCATAATCTACATGTCGTCCTCGGGCATCTCAAGTATAACAAAATCAGTCAAAATAGTAACATTAGCAGCAACAATGGGCACATCCTCACAGATACTGATAGGTATGGCAGTTGATTTGTCAGCCATTTGCAAAGATATTTCAGTAGGTGTGAGCTTATTCAAATTAAGTCTTTTATATAAAGAGAAAGGCATATCACTAACACCAGCACCTAAATCACATAAAGCAGTTTTCACATAATTCTTTTTGATAGAGCAAGGTATAGTTGGTATTCCCAGATCTCCATGTTTTTTAGGTATTCCATCTTTGAAAGTATAATCAGCAAGCATAGTGGAGATTTTAGCTTCCGGTATTTTTCTCTTATTATTGAAGATGTATTTCATATACTTTGCATAAGGAGGCATTTTTAAGATATCAGTCAAGCGAGTACGCAAAAAGACTGGCCTCAGCATTTCAGCAAAGCGTTCAAATTCTTCATCATCTTTCTTTTTAGTTGACTTACGTGGAAAAGGCATAGGTTTTTGAACCCACGGTTCTCTTTCTTTACCGTTTTTTCTAGCAATGAAGTCTCTTTTATCATATCTTGTATTCTTGGTTTGTGGGTTATCAAGATCAACCGGTGGTTCTATCTCAACTTCATTGTCTGGTTCTTTATTATTTGGTTAAGCATTTCCATGAACCTCATCATTATCTTTTTCATTATTAGAAGGTGAGTGTTCATTGCCAGACTGAGTTTCGGCATCAGAGATAGAAGTTTCATTATCATTATCAGGAGGTTTCTGTACTTCAGGTTCACTAGAGGCATGCAAAGTCCTATCATTTTTCTTCTTCTTTTTCTTTTTAGAAGGACTAGGTGCATCAGTTTTAGCTCTTTGTGAATCTTGTTCAATTCTTTTTTGGTGTCCCTCAGGATAAAGTGGTTCCTTAGTCATTTTACCTCTTCTAGTGTCGGTGGGAACGACACCTATGGCGTCACTGGGATCCCTTCTACGGTCGGCGGGAGCAAAGTTGTACAAAGAGCAGGTCTGACAGGAAGCACACGGGTCGTTTAATTTACCGAGGTTCGGGCCGCGAGGATGTGTAATATCCTAATCCTACTTTGGTGGATGTATTTGAGTGTTCTTGAGTTCTCGAGCTAGCTACGGGGTGCAACTTGCCCAAAAGAGCCGAATCCCTCTCCTCGTCGCCTCGGGCCTCCTTTTATAGGAAAAAGGGGTTGCCACAGTGGCACACAAGAGGTGGAAAGGCCTACAGTGCGCGTGCTTATCGCACGGCATTATGGGACAAAGTGCATTAAATGCACTTCTTAGGTGTCCATTAGCTTTATCGGGGATGGGAACGAGGCCCGTCCCGTCCGTCGCCGGTCCGCCTTGTTTCAACACGCGCCTAGGCCAGCGATGCATGCAGTGCCATGTAGGCAGGCAGGCAGCTGAGGTGGCACGGTGGCAGGGCCTTCACGAAGATCTGCATGCCACCACGCAGGCGCTTGCTGAGTTGGCCTGGAAGCTGCATGTTGCCACGCAGGTGCCTGCCCAGCTGGTTGGGCTGGCAGCTGCATGTGAACGGCGGGCGGAGTCTTGGCTGGTGCGGGCCTGGCAGTGGCCCTGTTGATGCCTTCGGCAAGGGTCTTGCCGGGGCCCGGCAAGGGTCTTGCCGTGGCGTTGTAGTTGTCCCCGGCAAGGCGCTTGCTGGGGGTCTTGTGGATTCCCTCGGCTGGGATCCCGCCGAGGGTCGCCGTCTTCTGGTCCTCCTCTGATCTCACATGTTTATGATCTTGAAGAAGATCTGCATGCCACTACGGAGGTGCCTCCCGAGCCCTGGTTCCAATGTTATTTTTGGCGGTGTTGGAACCCTTGGGCTCAAGGGTGGCTCACTCCGTTGGTGCCAGGCAAGCTACCCCAGCAAGGCTCTTGCTGGGGCCGTGGAGGTTGCTCCGGCAAGGGTCTTGCCGGGGGAGTCCACCTCACCCTCTTGCTTCTTGTGTTTTCGATCTTGGCGTTGCCTTGGTTGTCTCATGCTTCGGCTTTTCCCCGGTCTCCCTCCTCTGTCCTGCTAAGTGTGGCCGCGGTGTGAGGCTCTGACTGCCCGTGCACAAGTAAAGGGGTCAAAAGGAGAGCCCCTACTTTTGTACACCGACATCTAGTTGCTACTCTAACAACAAAGTCATGTATGTTATTGTTCATTTCATCAAGCAAATTCTATTTGAGATTTAGCAACTTGTTCTAACTGAGTTTGAACCATAGAAGCATGCTTTCCAACACCTCTAACATCATTTGAGATTCTAAATAACAAGTCACTCAAGCAAGCAATCATATCTTTATTGTATTTCAATTGTTTCATAACATTTGCATTGAAGTGATCTGGTTTTCTAATGTAGTTTTCAAACTCATACATGCATTGGCTAGGGTGCATATTGTGAGGATTGTCATTATCATTGAACTTCATTAGAGAATTTACCTCTACCCCTTAGGCAGTGGTGGTGTATTAAGCCCATGTATTTCTTCAATAGGAGGTAAAATTTTGACATCCTCAGATTTAATACCTTTTTCCTTCATCGATTTCTTTTCCTCTTGCATATCTTCAGGACTGAGATATAATATACCCATCTTCTTCGGAGTGGGTTTAGGCGATGATTCAGGAAGAGTCCATTCATCATAATTTTTCAATATGTTATTCAATAATTCTTCATGTTGCCCAACAGTTCGTTCCCTGAAAACACAACCAGCACAACTATCTAGGAAATCCCTAGAAGCATCAGTTAGTCCATTATAGAAGATATCAAGTATTTCATTTTTCTTAAGAGGGATCAGGCAAAGCATTAAGTACATGGGAAAGCCTCCCCAAGCTTGTGGGTGACTCTCTTCTTTGGTTTGCACAAAGTTAAATATTTCCTGTAAAGCAGCTTGTTTCTTATGAGCAGGGAAATATTTTTCACAGAAGTAATAAATCATATCCTGGGGACTACGCACACAACCAGGAGAAAGAGTATTGTACCAAGCTTTAGCATAACCCTTTAATGAGAACGGAAATAACTTAAGAATAAAGTAATAGCAAGTTTTCTTATCATGAGTAAAAAGGGTGGCTATGTCATTCAACTTAGTAACATGTACCACAACAGTTTCAGTTTCATAACCATGGAAAGGAACAGATTCAACCAAAGTAATTAACTCTGGGTCGACAGAGAATTCATAATCCTTATCATCAACAAAGATAGGTTAAGTAGCAAACTTAGGATCATATTGCATTCTAGCATTCAGAGATTTTTCTTTATACTTGCATAGTAATTTCTCTAGATCATCTCTATCCTTACAAGCAAGAATATATCTAGTTGTATCCTCATTCATAACATAACACAACTAATTGAGTCATCAGCAGAACATATCTGCTAACTGAACTAACAGAGAGACGGGAGAAGGGAGATGTACCATGATGACCGTTTTCCCAACCTCTAGGACCTATCCTGGCTCTAAGTATCCAAACATGTGCAACTTGGGGGCATCGACAATCCTGACTCTGAAGGCACCACGATGGACTCTACCAAAGAGGATAAGCCACTCGACGCGTGGAGCCAGTGCTGGCCCATAGGCCAGGCAAAAGGGGCGACTACCCCAGGCCCCTGCTAAAATTAAAGTAGCAAACACTATACAATTATACTTTATATCTGAAAGATTATTAAATGCATAAAGTAGAGCCTCAATTTGAAGGAGAACAAATACACACCACATACTAATAGCTTATACCACACAGTGGCAAATCAATATGTCTAGAGAACTTGAGTTTAAATATGTTAGTCTCCCTTTATGATGGATATTCTAGTATCATAATGAAGTTTACGATAACAAGATTTCAATGTTTAAAACAATGCACAACTTTTCATTTGAGAAATGGGTCGGGAATCTCATTTGCAACAAATCAAGCCAAGTGAATCTAGATGAGCATGTCAGATAACCAAATCATACGCAAAAGTACAATCAACAACTTTTTTGGTTTTTATTATTATTCTATTACTGAACTCAACTTGCAAGTCACATTTGTTATACCCTAGAAGTTTCTATAAATATGGTTGCCTAATATATACTAGAAACCACAATTAAAATATCTGTTAGTATGTACGATTTAGAAATATGTGCTATGTTATTCAATAAAACTAAAAGATATATGAACAAGCATATAGATATACAAATGTATGTGTATACACTATATAGTTTAAGCAATATTAGAAAATTAATTTGAAGGATTTTTTAACAAGTAAGAGACTTTTTGTGTAATAATGAATAATGTAATTATTATTTGGAAACATTCTTATCTGACTGAGTAATAGAAAATTATATTAATTAAAGTTATAATATGGTAAACTTAGTTAAAAATAAGTACAAAAGCTTAGAATAAAAAATAATTATTTTACATCGCCCCAGGCCCCAAAATGGTTTGGACTGGCTCTGCATGGAGCCTTTACCATCGTGATGTCCTCCATAACCGAGCTACAGATTTGCACTCAGCGTAGGCTTTGGCTAACGAGGCATAGACGGCGCTCCCTGCGGCATCCCTCGATGTTTAGGATCTCCAGGACAGGGCTCCTGACGATGAAGGACTCGATGGCGTCGTGCTCCATTTCAACGCTCCATATGCCGAGCTCGACAAGGATGTCAAAGGAGGCACCACGCAGGACGTCCGTGCTCAGTAATTTTCAGAAGCCGATGTAGAGGCTGGTGAAGGTGCTGACGCTGAAGAGAATGGCGGGGAGAGGCAGGTCTTGTGGCCACAATCGATTGACAAGGATGACATCTTGGATGCCCTTGGCGGCGAGGAGCTGGATCCATCGTGCAAGCTGGGAAAGGTAGGCATTCATGTGGCTGTAGACGAGATTGACGCAGTGGAAGGGCCCCGAGTGCGCTTTGAGTATGCGGGTCACGGCCGCGGTGATGGCGGAGAGTTGGCACGTGTAGGATGCTAGACATGGCCATCCGGGAGGAGGTGGGCGTCGCTGAGGATGAGAGGCGTGGAGCACTAGAGCATGCGCCAGCAGGTGGAGTGCATGGCGGTGCGTGTGACGTCCTTGACGGGGAGGCGAGCGACGATGTTGCGCGGGAGCTCGTTGGGGAGGCTGCTGATGCGGTCGACGCCATCGGTGGAGGCGGCGAGGGCCGTGAGTCGGTCGTTGTCGATGAATGGCGGGCAGGGGACGAGGGTGTAGATGTACGATAGCACGTGCTCCACGAATTGGTCCACCTTGTGCGGGTCATAGCCATTGCGCATCAATCTGGGCGCCATCACAGGATCAACGTTGGTGAACGGTCTCGGGTCGGTCATGGTCAGACGATGGCACCGGCGGAGAAGCCAGCGAGGGTTTGGGGATTAGACTGGGTGTGGGTGGACTGTGTGGCGATGGTGGGTTGTTCGTTTTATAAAGGGACCGAAGCAGGCTCTATGGTGGCCCTGGAATGTTGTTAGTTGGTTGGGCCAAAGCCCCGCACAAGTAGCTCATGGACCCATGACTCATAATCATGATATAGCGATACAAGTTAACTGACATGTATCGTCATACATAATGTAGTACTTCCTGAGGTGCCGGTTCGGATCCCTCTCTCGCACTAGCTGAACCTAAAGTAACTATTTTTCGCTTCGACTCTGCTATCGAACCCTCTCTGGCTATCGCTCGGAAACCGGTACACCGAGGCCTGACACTCAGGCCACTTGTCGTATACTCCTGGAACCTTCCCTACTTACATGGCGTAGCACTTCTTCGCCATCGATGATCTATTTACCTGCATCATCACATGATTCCATAATGTGCAACATAATATATAGCTGAGCAACAAAAAGAGACATAGCTAGCAAAAATAGAAGCAACATATCGTAAACATGAATAACAAAGTTCATCATACCCAAACTGCCGTGACTAGAGTGATCTACGCTAGTTCAGGAGGACGGTTTAATTACATCACAAAGTTTCATCGTGCATAAATTCAGAGTTTCGTCAAAGAGAAAGTAGTGAATAAATGGAAACATTGTCATCGTCAATCACTCCAACATGTCGTGCCAACCATCCAAATCAGGGAGGAAGTCCCCGAGCAAAGTGAAAGGCTTCAGGTCGAGACACTGAGCGGTTACGAGTGTCCGGGTGTCTTCCCGCGACATTTTCCCATCTTCTTAGAACATCCCTATTTTTTCAAGGACCTCCTTCATGATGATTTGAGCAAGTTCACGTTGGATGTGATAGAGCTCAGCTCGGAGTCATTGATCCACGACATTTCCTTGATTATTTGCCCATTGCAGAATATCGGCATCGCCAGATCTATGTGACATGCAAAGGTTTTGATCCCGTCTGTACTCCAGCATGTGGTGGAGGACATAGAATCCATCACTAAGAGTACCTAGCGTTTGTTAGATGCAGCATAAGTCAGTCTTATGGCCGAAGCAGGGCGCACGGTTCCTTGTCTTCTTGAATGTGATCTCTCCACCCCGGTGGCTATATGTCGGATTTCGGGTTCCGGCGAAACCCTTAGGGTTCGAACTCTGGGGTGCGTGCGAAGTCTTTCCCTCCTACCGATCTACGCCCTAGCTCGATGGATCTCGCGGATGAACCCGACGAACTCGCAACACAGAAAGACACGATGTTTATACTGGTTCGGGCCACCTATGTGGTGTAATACCCTACTCCAATGTGTGGTGGATGGATTGCCTCCTGGGCTGGTGAGGAACAGTACAAAGGAAGAACAGCCTCGCGAGGTTGAGGTGTTCTTGTGCTTGGTAAACTGGTCGAGGATTCGATCCCCTCTACGGTGGTGTCTAGCCCTACTTATATAGGCCCTGGTCCTCTTCCCAAATATTGAGCGGGAAGGGAGCCAACAATGGCGGGAAATTTGAAAGGGGACAGCTAGTACAAGCTATCCTGACAAAAGTGGTCTTCGCCTGCAAAAGGCTCTCGAGGTGACGCCATCTTGGGCTCCATGGTGACCTCCGTCCTGCCGTCCGTCCGGTCCTGGTCTCGTTGCATCGATATGGCAACCTTTGCCTGATGCCTCGGTACTCCGCGCCTGTGCTTGCCGCCTTAGCACCAAAGAGGAAATAAGGACTCTGCGCGCGCGGGCGCCTACCTGGCACCCGCCTGATCCTGATCGTCATGGCTCACATCATGAAGCCTCGTGAGGTTTTCCCTGCCTTGATACTCCGCTCCTCGCGAGCCCGCCTAGCAAGGCAGCTCTTGAGGAGGTCTTCCGTTGTCCACCTCCCGAGGCTTGGCCCGTCGCAAGGGTCTTGAGTGCCTTGTTGATGAAGATGGTCCGTACAGGCCTACCAGCATAGCCACGCCATGGGCCGTAGGCAGGCAAGTCTGGGGACCCCGTTCCCAGGACACCAACAGTAGCCCCCGGACCCAAGGTGCACTCGGGCTTGGCTTTGGGGCGAAGCCAAGGGTCAATTACGGAGCACCATGGGCCCCCAAATCCTGCGGCCTCAGTCGACGCGTGGCGGTTGATTTGACGTGGGCGTCTGCGCTTCCCCATGCTGCCTTGTAATCCGCCTGGCCACGCGACCCCCACCATCTACATAGTTATTCCTCCGTCGTCCTTGCCTTGCTCTTCCAATCTCCCTGCTTCCTTAAGACCCTGCTTTCCTCTTCAATCCGTCCTGCCTCCTTCTAGCTCCATCGCCATGGCACCAAAACAAACGGGCAAGGGGAAGAAACCCCTGCCTTCGCCAAGCGTGCTTCCAGCCGTCGAGCCAGCACTCAGCCGGTCCGTGGTACTCAATGACGGTATGGACAAGGTACGGCCAATGCTCGCCTCCGGCTTCAACGAGTGGGGAGCGACGGTGGCCTGGCCCGCGTCTCGTACTCGCTCGGCCCGGGCGGTCACCGAGATCCCAATCTTCATAGATGCCCTCTGGGCTGGCCTGATTCCTCCCTTCTCCGCCTTCTTCAACGCGGTGCTTGAACATTATCAGATCCACATGCTACATCTTGACCCACAGTCTGTGACCCTTCTTGTCGTCTTCGCCTTTTTATGCGAAGCCATGGCGGGCATTGCTCCTTCGGTTGCCCTCTTCCACCATTTCTTCTCGTTGCATCTGACCGACTGTCGGTAGAGCTCGGGGTGCGTGAGCTTCCAGGCTGTGGCTGCAACAACGGGCGCGGGGATCGATTTTGAGCTTCCTCCATCCAGGAGCGGGTTTCGGACCGGTGGGTGTTTGTTGATGCCGGTGCGTTCAGTCCTCTACTCCAAGCTCCGGCAGGGCCTGCTGGTCCAAACTCCAACCGGGGCCATCAGAGGCTCACGAGCCCTTGTGTTGCCCCTGTCTGGCACAGGCAGAGGAATCTGAAGGACTGCGGCGTGACCGCATCCATGGTGGTGAAGGAGTTCGTCAGGCGCCGTGTTGCTCCGCTTCAGCGCCATGCTCGCCTGATGTGGGCCTTGCTCTGCAGCCAGGACCACATGAGGTTTTAGGAGGAGGGGCTCCCTATCAAGACATGGGAGACGGTGCTTACGGTCCTGACCAGCGTTCCTCTTCCGGGCGACATGCCCGAGAAGAGCTGTACTCTGTACCGCTGCAAGAACAGAGCTGGGTTTGTTGAGAGCATGCCATCCTTTGATGAGTGAGGGTCTCGCCCGTTCGGCCTGGCGGGGCCTCGTGAGAACCCTGCTGAAGTGGTTCCCTTCCTCGCTGCTAGCACCGAGCTCACCCCAAGTGGGGGCGCAGGAGGGCGAGCTCCGAAGGAGGCCAGTAGCTCGAGCGCTGAGGAGCACTTGCCGCGAGGTGACCTTGGGGCAACGATTGGTGAGGTGATGCAGCAGGTGGTTCCCGAGGTCAAGGCTCCGGATGCCTCAGGAGGTTGCGGCGAGGTGGCGCCTGATGGTTCACCACAGCTGGGCGCTTCTGAAGTTGCCTCTTCAAGGTCCTCCTTGGCCTCACCCCGTTCCGGCCGCCATGTCCAGCGCTTTGGTCGCCTTTGCGTGGACTTTGAGGAGCTCCGAAAAAGGAAGGGGTCCCCGAGTGGCACCAACATCTTCGGGCCGCTGAAGTGAAGGAAGTACTTCGCCATCGACACGTAAGCGTCATACTATTAAAGCCTCTTGTGTGCCATTTCCATATCCTGATGTTAACCTTTCAGGGCTCCCTTTGTCGTGGCCGCTGCCTCTCCCGAGAAACGGCCTCCTTCTTCCTCAACTCTCCCATTGGCCTTGGGCGCCCCAAATCCGTCCGCCGCTCCCGGAGCGGGGTTGGCTGAAGAAACACCCTTGCCTTCTTGGTGCGCTGACCCTGCGGCCTCGTCGTTCCCCCCTACTGCTTAGCTTGGAGCCTGGCGGGCGTGCCCAGGACCCTTCCTCTGACCATGGACAACAACTGGTTGGCTTCACTCCTTGGTTCTCCTTCAGGCAGCGGGCCCCGTCTGACCAGGGCCCTCCGCGTAAACTGGGTGGCGCCCGGGGCGGCTCCAGCCCCCAGGCCTCTGCCGAGGGGTGGCGCGCCGCTTGGTGCTTCGCCCGTAGCCCCCAAGGCGGAGGAAGAGGTGCGCTGCAGGTTCGAGCTCGAGCGTGAGCGGAGCGTCGTTCGCCATGAGCTCTTCCAGGAGGTGATGGGCGCGATGAGCCGGCTTGGTGAAGAGCTCACAAGTGTTGACTCGCGCCTTGAGGCCGAAGGTCTTCGGCTGGTGGAGGAGCGACGCAAGCTGAGAGTGGCAATCAACCTCAGCCGCTACCAGCGCGATCTTGAAAATGCAAAGGCTGAGGCATCTCTCAAGGTCTCCCGCGAAGCTTGCTCCCGGGCCTTGGAGGAGGCACGCGAGGCTGACTGCCATCGCGAGGCTGCGAAGAAGCGCATGTGGGAGCTCCAGGCTTGGTGTGCATCCCTTGAGCAGCAGGTGGAGGTGCGCAGGGCCGTCCTTGCGTCACTGAGCGGGACGCCTGCTGAAGAAGAAGAGGTCCGGAGGCGTGATGAGGCACTGGCCTTGGAGGCTGCTGAGCGCAGCCTTGAGCTTGAGCGGCTGGAGACGCAGGAGCACCAAGTTGCTCAAGCGGAAGATGCCGTTGGGGCTCGCAAGGCTCAGGTGCAGGAGGAAGTTGACCGCCGGGTGGCCGAGGTTCGCGCAGACCTGGAGGGCAGGTATGACCTGAAGCTGAAGCTCGCTGGAACAGAGGACGCGGGCAGAGCCGCTGCCCTCAGGTCCAGGTTGGATAAGGCGGAGAGGCGTGGGGAAGCCACGGCTGCCGCCTTGGTTACGGCGCGGGCGGACATGGCCTCCGCCCACGCCGAGCTGCTTGCTCTCCAGAAATGGGTTGATGACACCGAGGCTGTCGCGCGGCAGAACAGGGAGGAGCTGCTCCAATGGCGGACGCTGGAGCATGAGCACACCCCCATGCTTCAGGATCTCCGGAGCAGGGCTAATGTCGCCATGGGCCATATCTGCGACGAGAATGCGCCAATCCCCCACTCGAACGACTACGCCAGCCACCTGATCTTTTTTACCGACGTGGTGACACGCCTGGAGGCTCGGTCAGACAGGGTGTGCCGGCTTGTGGAGGAGAGAAGCCGGGGCTTGCTTGGGCGAGCGTTCTCCCGCGTCTTCAGCCACCTCCGGAACACCTTCCCTGACTTCGACTTCGACGCCGCCATCGCTCCCGTACCCCAGGCCGTCAGGGGCGACCTGGCGCGGTGGGCGGAGGACAATGTGGATGCGCTGGTCAGAGCCTTCACTTGAGAGGACAACGCAGTGGTGGTTGCTGCAGACGAAGGCGACGTAGTCGATGATGGTGATGTCGGCGCCGGTGGCGGCGCCGACGATGATGGCGACGGCGACGCGAGCGATGCGTCTGAAGACGACGCGGGGGACGCGGCGAGTGACATTTCTGGCTGATTCCTGATCTCCTTACTGCTTCTCCCAGTATGCAAAAACTCGGGCGTGGCCCTTAAAGATTGTGAGAGCATTTTTGGGAGGGGGAGCCCCTCATGTAAACGAATCATGGCTTCTACTCTTCTATGTCAAACCGAGGTTGCGTTTTGGTCGGTTGCGAGCCTGGCGGCGAGCTTCGCCGCTGCGGCTTACCTTGGCTATGGTGGGTCCCGAATCAGGTTGTAAGGTCGGGAGTCGCCATGGAACTCCTAAAGGATCTGTTGACCCACCCGAGAGGGCCTCACGAGGTTCCTGTGCGTGGCGCATGTGCTTTGCCCAGCCCCACTCGTGAGGGGCCCGCGAGGGGGAGGCGGCGAGCGTGAGCTCGAGGATGAGGCAAGAACCGAGCGGCAAGAAATCACCAGAACAAGAAAATACACCCCCCGCAAACAACGATAAAAGCTCGGCTTCAACTTAAATCCAAATCCAGAAAGCAAGGCTACAGAAGGAGAGATCCAAAGCAAATGGTCGTGTCCGGCGCCTAGTCTAGTCTTCTGGTCTTCAAGTCTTCTCACCAGCGCGGAGCTAAGTGCTGCCACTAGGCGTGGAAGGGAGCCCTAGGGCCTGAGGCCGGCACCTCTGAGACTCCGGGGCGTGTACAGCCCCACTCATTATTACGTGAGAGTGTCACGGGCAGCGAGCTTCACAGGCACTAGGGCTTCTTCACAGGAACCGGCCTTGCTTCATATCGCCACACGAGGGCCCCACCTTGTGCCACCCTCGAACACCTTTGAGCCGACCGGCGACCTGGACAACGCAAAGGTGGAAAAGGGGATGCCAACGGTTCCCTCGGCGACCACGGGTCCTCTGCCGGGGGTAGGCTCGCCGGCACCTCCCCGGCAGAGGGCCTACCTCCGGGCGTTGCCTGGCTTCGCGTGACACGAGGAGGGGCCCTGCTCCTGGCCTCCTCCTGGAGGCCCCCAGTGGGGTTCCCCCGGCGGAAGGGGTGCTACTGCACCGGGGTCATTGGCCAATGCTGCGACCTGATTCACTTGCAACCCATGGTTAGCATAAGCCTGTTCCTGAGATATCAGCGGTACCCTATAGTCGTTGTTGTTGACGCGGTCGTTGCGGTTTTCCGTCGATTCCTAGAAGGCTTCGACTTCTAGCGCCCCTTCTTCCCATTCTTCTCCGAGGAATGAACCGGGGTCGTCCTCCGGAGCATACCCCCGGTCCATCGTGCGGGGCACGTAGGCCTCCGGGGCTGCTACCCCGAACACCTCGCCGTAATGCCCCACACTCCAAGTCGCCCGGCTCAGTGCGGTGTCTTGAGGGTGGTAGCGCGGCATCTCATTTAGCCCATGGGAGGTGATGCTTGTGCCCATGCTTGTTGCTGGCGGCACGGGGGCGGTGGAGCCCCCTGCGCTACCCGCCGTGTTGGTGTTGATGAAGCCCCCGGGCGTTCCTGAGAGCGCGTAGTCGCGGCGAGGCCCGCCGTGGGACCCCGTAGTAGCCTGAGGACGGAGCTGATAGCAGAAAGGTGGTGCTCCCGTTGTTGCCGCATCCAGCAGTTCGGCGACGCATTCTAGCAGTGTGTCGTGGCCGACCTCCATGAGCCGGCACCACAGCAGCTTGCGCGCCACCGTGAGCGCCGCCCGCATGTTTGCTTGCTCCCGCCGTGAGTGTGGCACCGTTGCTGCGGCGTGGCTTGCTGCCTTTGCAGCGGCTCGTACCTGCCGTGGGGTTGGAGCGGACGACGTCTGGCCGCGCCGCCCGCGCCCTGCAGCATTGGGCGGCGCCCATGCCGCCTGGGGCGCGGGGTCGAGGTCTCCTTGGGAAGGCGCCGCCGCCCGGGCTGGCAAAGCTGCCCAGCGGTTGGGGTCAGCTCTCGGGTCGCCAGACATCGCGGCCGCGGAGCGTTGGCGAGACAGTCGGCGAAGAAGAAGCTCCGGCGCACCCCTACCTGGCGCGCCAAATGTCGGATTTCGGGTTCCGGCAAAACCCTTAAGGTTCGAACTCTAGGGAGCGCGCGAAGTATTTCCCTCCTACCGATCTACGCCCTAGGTCGCTGGATCTCGCGGACGAACCCGACGAACTCGCAACACAGAAAGACACGACGTTTATACTGGTTCGGGCCACCGATATGGTGTAATACCCTACTCTAGTGTGTGGTGGATGGATTGCCTCTTGGGCTGGTGAGGAACAGTACAAAGGAAGAACAACCTCGCAAGGTTGAGGTGTTTTTGTGCTTGGTGAACTGGCCGAGGATTCGATCCCCTCTATGGTGGTGTCTATCCCTACTTATATAGGCCCTGGTCCTCTCCCCAAATATTGAGCGGGAAGGGAGCCAACAACGGCGGGCAATTTGAAAGGGGACAACTAGTACAAGCTATCCTGACAAAAGTGGTCTTCGCCTTCAAAAGGCTCTGGTGGTGACGCCGTCTTGGGCTCCATGGTGACCTCCGTCCTGCCGTCCGTCCGGTCCTGGTCTCGTTGCACCGATATGGCAACCTCTGCCTGATGCCTCAGTACTCCGTGCCTGTGCTTGCCGCCTTAGCACCAAAGAGGAAACAAGGACTCTGCGTGCGCGGGCGCCCGCCTGATCCTGGTCGTCATGGCTCACGTCACGAAGCCTCGTGAGGTTTGCCCTGCCTTTATATCTCTGCTCCTCGCGAGCCCTCCTAGCAAGGCAGCTCTTGAGGAGGTCTTGCATCGTCCGACTCACGAGGCTTGGCCCCTCGTGAGGGTCTTGAGTGCCTTGTTGATGAAGATGGGCCGTACAGGCCTGCCAGCACAGCCACGCCATGGGCCGCAGGCAGGCAAGTCTAGGGACCCCCGTTCCCAGGACGCCGACACCGTAGCTTAAGATAGCACTGTCGAGAACATACTTGATGTGGGTGTAATCCTTTTTCTTCATGTTCTTCGACGAGTCCAAGTAAAGAGCGTGGGAGAATCGGGGGGTAAAGGATGATGAGGACGGCACGCTCGTCGCTGCGCAAAATAAGTACACCTCAAATTAACCTCCACGCGTGCAAATGAATGATTGAAATAGAAGGAAGCATATCCGAGGATGACTTACCTGGGATTATAAGGCAGGAGAATCGTCTCCTTGTCCTTATTGTTGACCATAAAATCGGCGATGTAGTTCCTCGTGTATTCATGGCGCTCTTGGCAGACTGCCAAGAAGCCATCGTGCATGAAGTATGGGTCATCGACACAAATATAAGGTATTTGCTCAATCCTGATGATGTAGTTCATGTACAAGGAAAATAGGCGGACAAACGTAAAATCCTGCTTTTTCAAGTGAAACATGTCGAAGATGTAATCGAATCGAAGGAAGAACTTTTCCGCGGGGAATGTGTCAACGTACAACCTTTGTTGCGGCACGTTAACCACGTAGAGCGGGTATCCTGGATTTTTCGAGGCAATCAAGCTTTTCTCTCTCTGCAGCACATCGCCATGAAGTCTCCTTAGATCACTGTATTGGCCTCTACCACTGCCTTAGGAAGGATCGGATCACTGGGATATTGTATTTCCCCGCACCTATGATAGTTATACAGTCTTCAATCCGAGGCTACGGATGCGGCTGGCTCATAGAAGCATCTTTTGCCTTTCTTTGATCTCTTCCTATGCTTCTTTGCTACCGGCAGTGAGCCTATCATATGTTCATCCTAAGGTAATTCGGGCACCAACTCATCACGCCCAAACCATGAGTACTCACACCGCTGAGCCATCAATCCTCCGTCGTCATAGGCGCCTATATTGAGATACTGTAGAGGGTCATCATCCTCGTCCATGGCAACATGCATTGCTTCTTCGACGGCGGCGATGTCAACAGCCACTAATGGAGGGTCTTCCTCACGCCGTCCGCTATCTCCCGACACGACAGACGACACTAATTGGATAGGTGGGGTATTGGTGTTCATGCCTTGCTGAGGGTGCTTGGTCGTGGGTGTGCTCCCGGCCGCCTCCAGACAAAGCAGACTCTTCGGCCACAACAGGACCCAACTCTTGCAATATCCAAGCCACCGCGGGGTCTCGTCGTCATCTTCCCCTAGTGCTACCGGAGGAGCCAAATTATCGTGGACCAGTTTGACACTAGCCATGGAAATCTTGAAGACGTAAGGAACGATCGGCTGGCTGTGGAACAATTTTTCCTTCGGCTTCACTATCATAGCATTTCCCTCATCCACCTTCCGGCCGCTGATGGTGTAAAGTATGGTGCACGAGGTTACGTCGACCTGCAAAGACATGTCTACGACGTGAGACATCCGAAAGGCAATGGAAACGGGAGATTATACATATATTGAAGAGGGCCGGTGTGACAGGTACCGTGCAGGCGTCTAGCTCATCCAAAGATGAAGCCCCGTCGAGCACGCCAGAGATGGAGGACGGGCTTCTATGAGAAGGTGTGGGAGCATGTGTGGTTGTGTGAGCAGGTGCTGCTGCAATGCTAAACAAGCTGCTCCCAAAGAAGTTGGAAAGGGGAAAGTCCGCTGCCTCTTTGTCTGGATTTTGTTTGGTCCAACGGACGATAGCTGGAATCAAGACACTATACGAAGCTGCCATTTCCTCTCTTGTGACAGCTACCGCTACTTTGTCTATCTCTTCTTTGGTCTCAGGTGCTTTCTTATGAACCGCAATCTCAACCTTCTTGTCGATGTTTTCTTCATTTAACCTCTGTCTTTGCTTTCGCTCCTCGGCTCTCTCATGGTAGTACTTCTTCCACGTGGCACCGTCTCCGGCGCCGTGCATGCGTCCATACGAAGGTCGAGTGTCCACCAAGAGTCCTTTCAATATGTTTAAGGCCCGGTTGAATGGGGTGTCCCACTTGGGCCTCGCCAACGCCTCAGACGGCGAGTCGCTTTCGGCCGCAATCCTGTGCTGCTCTTTCTGCAAAAGGAACGTGGATTGTTTACAAATCTGACTAAACGTGCAATCGAATTGATTAGAAGCTAAAATTAGGGGGTAAATTAATAATTACCAGCAGTCTCATGAACTCCTTCATGATCGCGCCCGTATCGAAAACCTTGTTGGCTAGGTCCCAATGGTACCGGGCCCTACTGATGTCACGCTCTTGCGGGATGGTGAACTCCTCCAAGGGGTCTGGGATCCCCAGACTTCCGCGTTCTGCATTCTCCTTGGCCCATATGAGCCTCTTCCCTGTGTAACGACAACTTCCGAGGTGGTGGCACCCCATGTTCCTCTCTTGAAGCCCCTTCATATACTCCGACTTTTCTTTGGCATCTTTGGCAACACAAGCATTTTTTTATATTTTGAACTGCTCTTCCGTAATTGTCAGATTATCCTTTACGATCTCGGAGTAGGGTTCCTTTTTGACAATGATTCGATGTTTCACCCTTACTTTCTAGGCGGACAACACGCCGCTAAACTTGCCCATGGCGCTTCTGTTTATCTTCTTCATTGCCGGGTCTTGCCACGGTCACGTATATTTGATTTCATCCCGGACCAGGAACAAGAATCTGTGGTGCCACATATCTGGTATCTTCTTTAATTTCTCATCGTTGATGGTGGCGGTTCCCCGTAGGATGCAGCTTATTTGATTGTCGTAGCACATGCGGGCTTCTACAGGCTCTTTTGGCTTGAAATTGCTAGGGCCGAAATTGCTAGGGTCCACCTCCGTGATCACCAGTCTAGTAGTGTTGAGATGGTTTGGGCGTCGTATCCTCTTCGATTTTAATTCTATACCGGCTAATTCACCAGTCTCGGTGCTGGTCTCAGTGCCGGTCTCAGTGCCGGTGTCGGCCTCCGTCTCGGATGTGACAGGGGGGCACGGCAACAACTGTTGCTTGTCAATATAGTTCAAATAGTTATCTGCCGCATCGTAGACATTGCAAACACCAGAACCCTGTCCTTCATCGTTTCTAGCCATGTTTCCTATGATTAAATCTAGTCAATTAATTGTAGCGATTCGACCTCAAACGGTCAAATCTCTGTGTATAAGTGTCATCCCTGGATCGGTAATGCTGACACACATAGTACTTGAAGGATTTATAACAGAGTGCAATCACACACTTATTACATCGAATGTCTCAAATGAGAACTGATTACAATAATATGGCTTGAGGCCATCTAAATAAGATAACTACGGAAGCATCGAAGGTAAATGAGTCCATCAGCTCCAACAACATAGCTGAGTGCACGACAACAACCTAGCGCACCTTACTCTTCGTCTGAAAAGTCTGCAACATAATACGTTGCAGCCCGAGACGGGTCAGCACATGGAATATGCTGGCAAAATAACATAGTGGAGCAATGAACAAGATAACAACTACATCTACATGCATATATGGCTGGTGGAGGCTCTATGGTTATTCTTTTTGCGTAAAGCCAATTTTTTCCTACTGCAAAGGAATATATTTTATTTTAACTACAAAGTTTGTTGAACACATTGAGAATGGAAACCCCATCTCAATCCCAAAATTAATAATCAATAACCCAACAAATTAATTAAGAGTGATGAGATCATCATAATAATTCAAGCACCAGATACTGAAGATGTCCATAACCGGGGACATGGCTAACCATGATTAGTTTTTACACTCTGCAGAGGTTTGCGCACTTTTCCCCACCAGACTCGATCTCCTCCATTGGATTTCTCGCACTACTTGGTGTTTGAGAAATGGATGACCGAGACACAGTCTTTCGGAAGCATTAAATCTTTCGACAGGTAAACCGTATGACCTACATCCCCTACATCTGCTAGTTTACCACTAAAAGAGGTAACACTACATACTCAACTATGCCAGATCCCATAATGGCTGCACACGGAAGTTTCTAGCATGAATAATCTTATGATCCCTTTGAGCCTGGGTGGCGAACCATAGGATGATCACACGGATTCCCCGGGATCTCCTTGGACAACACTGGATTCCCCAGGTGCCCACAAACAATCCACCCAGATGTTTATTAAAGTAGCCACCTTAAATAAACCCTTAGTTCATAATAATCTCTTACATCTGTCATGAATAACTCAAACCAAACCATGTCTACGAGCATAGCATAGCAGTGTAAGCATAATGTAGAGGTAACTCCCAGGGTTTGAATCAAAGGACAATAGGTTCTACCTCATCATCTACTTCCCAATACCCATATGTTATCAATCCTACTCATGCAATGTTTGAGGGTTGAAACTAATGCATAAAAATTGGGTAATAAGGGGATATGATCAAAGTGTTACTTGACTTGCTGATGATCTTAAAACCCTAGTGATTCGTAGTAGCACGCTTCGCACTCCGGAAATTCTATCGCAAACAAACAATAGCATACATAAGAAATCAAGCATAGATGCAAGGGTAAAACTCAAATAAAAAGATCTAAACTTAAAGTTCAACTGAAGAGCTTCGATTTGCAAAAAGAATCAATCAAATCGGAGCTACGAAACTCAAACTACAATCAAAAGAAGTCCAAATTCAAATCTTCTTGAAACCAAATTTATAATTTTCAAAACCATGTTCAAGTTGATTAACTGGAAAGATGGGTTCGAGACGAAGATTTTGGTGTTGGTTTCACTGGATTTGAACTAACGGTTAATAAGTTGCGAGGGTTTGAAGATCAGGGGCTAATCTGTGATAAAAATAATCGCGGATAGGTCCCTGGACGAAAATAAAATAAAAAGAAAAACACGGACGAAAGAATGTTCGCTAACAGAGACAAACGAACGAAAACGTTCACGAACAGAGACGTTCGGGTGAACGTTCGCTAAACAGAACCGATCAAAAAACCGAGAAAACCCTAACCCTAAATTAAAACCGATCTAGATCGAAAACCGAAAGAAAACTGGCAGCAGTTTTTACCGGTTCACGATGAAAACCGGTGGTCGGCGGCGGCAGGATCCTGCGAACGGCGCGGTGGCACGGGGCGGCTTCCGCAGCGGTGCGGTGGGGCGGCGGCGTCGGCGGGACGTGACGGCGCGCGCGG
>NC_041382.1:52102062-52115163 GCF_002162155.2 Triticum dicoccoides
GCGCGCGGCGGCGAGCAACGGCAGCGGCGGTGGCGCTGCTCGGGGGCGGTGGTGGCGTGACTCAGGGTGGGGAGAGGCGGCGGGGTGGCTGGCCTTTTAAAGGCCCGAGGGGGGGGGCGGCGGCGTCCGACTTGGGAGAGGGGCCTGGCGGCGTGGGACGGGACGCGCTCGGACTCCTCCGAAGTCCGGCAGCAGCACGGCGTGGGGAAGCGGTGGCGCGGGCGGGTCGGCCCTGCTCGGCTGGGCCTTCGGCCCAGTCGGGCAGAAACTTGTTCTTTTTTTAAATAAATTCCACCGAAGAAAAAACATAATAAAATATAAAAAAAAGTTTCTAAAAATGCCAAAAAAAATATTTCGCCGTCTTAATAAAATATTTAGAACAAAGTGAACATTTTTCTGGCCTAAGATGCAGTTTTCAGAAAATGCTTATTTTTTAATTCAAATAAAATAGCAATAAAAATCCAAATAAAACATTTATTTGATTTTAAAAAATTTCCACCAATATTCCTCTCTTTTTGAAGAAGTCATATTATCTTCTCTCTTTTATTTTTAATATTAGAAATATTCAGAGAGAGAAATATTAAAACCAAATTGATCCTATTTTCAAATTTGAGAAAATTCAAATATGAAAATTAATGAAATCTCCAACTATCTCCTTGGGTCCTTGAGTTGCTTAAGATTTCTAGGATCACAACCAAAAATGCAGATAAAATATGATATGCATATGACGACCTATGTATAACATCCAAATTGAAAATTGGGATGTTACAAACCTACCCCCCTTAAGATGAATCTCGCCCTCGAGATTCGGGTTGGCTAGAAAATAGGTGTGGGTGGTCTTTTCGCAGGTCTTCTTCTCGCTCCCAGGTGGCTTCTTGCTCGGTATGGTGGCTCCACTGAACTTTGCAAAACATGATAACCTTGATGTGTGTAACTCGGCTGGCAAACTCGAGAATCTTGACGGGTTTCTCCTCGTAGGTCAGATCACTATCCAACTAAATTGCTTCCAGGGGCATTGTATCTCTTAGAGGAATATCGGCCATCTCAGCATGGCACTTCTTCAACTTGGAAACGTGAAACACATCATGAACTCCTGACAGTCTTCCGAGTAACTCCAACTTGTAGGCTACTTCTCCCCTACGCTCTAAAGTTCGGTATGGTCCTACAACTCTCGGGGCTAACTTTCCCTTAACTCCAAATCGTTTAACTCCTCGCAGAGGTGACACACAAAGATATGCTCTATCACCAATTTCATAGACTACCTCCTTGCGTTTAGTATCCGCATAACTCTTCTGCCTGGACTGAGCTACCTTCAGTCTATCTCGAATTAACTTGACCTTCTCTTCGGTCTCCTTAATTAAATCTGGTCCAAACAACTGACGGTCTCCAACTTCATCCCTGTCCTGCACCTTCTTCCATACAAAGCTTCGAAAGGTGCCATCTTCAAACTAGCTTGATAACTGTTGTTGTATGAGAACTCCGCGTAGGGAAAATTATCATCCCAACTAGATCCATAATCTAGCGCACAGGCTCTTAACATGTCCTCCAAAATCTGATTGACTCTATCGGTCTGTCCATCTGTCTGCGGATGAAAGGCTGTACTGAACTCTAGCCTAGTACCCAAAGTCTGGTGCAGCTGATTCCAAAACTTCGAGGTAAACTGTGTCCCTCTATTTGATACGATGTTCCTCGGAACTCCATGCAGACATACGATCCTTGTCATATATATCTTGGCAACTTCGTGCTTGTATACATGGTTTTCACTGGGATAAAGTGAGCCACCTTGGTCAAGCGATCAACTACTACCTAGATAGAATCATATCCTGATCGGGTCCTTGGTAATCCGGTGATGAAATCCATGCGAAGCTTGTCCCACTACCATTCGGGTATTGACATAGGCTGTAATAATCCGGTTGGCTTTTGATGTTCTGCCTTCACTCTCTAACATACATCACATACAACTACATACTCGGAAATATCCTTCTTCATACCTGTCCACTAGAAACGCTCCTTTAAATCCAAATACATCTTGGTGTTTCCGGGGTGAATCAAGTATGGTGAGTCATGAGCCTCCTGAAGTATTAACTTCCTGATCTCCGCATTATTTGGCACATAAACACGATCCTCAAACCATAAAGTTTCATGCTCATCCTCACGAAAACCTTTGGCTTTTCCTTTGCTCATCTTCTCCTTTATCTCAGCAATCTCCATATCATCCTTTTGAGCTTCTCGAATCTTTCCCAATAATGTAGACTGAACCTTTATTGCTGCAACAAAAACTCTTGGAACTATCTCCAAACGAAGTTCCTTGAGATCGTCAACTAAATCCTGCGGAATCCTATGCTTACGAGGGTATTGACATAACTCTTCCGGCTAAAAGCGTCTGCTACGACATTGGCCTTTCCTGGATGATAGTGCAACTTCATATCATAATCCTTTATAAGCTCCAACCATCTCCTCTGCCTGAGATTTAGCTCCTTCTGAGTGAAAATGTACTTCAAACTCTTGTGATCCGTGTACACATCACAACGATTTCCAATAAGAAAATGTCTCCAGGTCTTGAGCGCATGCACTACGGTTGCTAACTCCAAATCATGCTTGGCATAATTCAACTCGTGCGGTCGAAGCTGACGTGAGGCATAAGAAACAACTCTTCCGTCTTGCATAAGTACTCCTCCAAGTCCTTGGCGGGAAGCGTCGCAATACACTTGGAAATCCTTGCGTATCTCTAGAAGGATTAGCACTGGGGTTGTAACCAAATGTTTCTTCAACTCCTGAAAACTGGCCTCACATTCTTCGGTCCACGTAAACTTAGTGTCCTTCTTCAACAACTCCGTCATGGGCTTCAAAATCTTGGAAAAATTCTCAATGAATCTCCGGCAATATCCCGCGAGTCTAAGAAAACTGCGGATCTCTCCTACTGAGGTGGGTGCCAACCAATCGGTGACTGACTGAACCTTGGTAGGTTCTACTGCTATACCCTCTCCTGATATAACATGCCCAAGAAATCCAACTTCCTTCAACCAAAATTCACATTTGCTGAACTTGGCATATAGCTGATGTTCCCTAAGATTCTCGAGAACTAAACATAAATGCTCCTTGTGCTCCTCTTCATTCTTTGAGTATACCAAAATATCATCAATGAACACCACAACAAACTTATCCGAAAACTCCATGAACACCTTATTCATCATACTCATGAAATAGGCGGGGGCATTAGTCAATCCAAATGACATGACCGTGTACTCATATATCCCGTACCTTGTGGTAAAAGCTGTCTTAGGTATATCCTGTTCTCGGATCTTCAGCTGGTGGTATCCTGATCGCATATCGATCTTGGAAAATACATTAGCTCATTGCAGCTGGTCAAACAAATCGTTGATCAACGGTAGTGGGTACTTGTTCTTGATCGTTACTTCATTCAATGCACGATAATCAACAACCATTCTCAAAGATCCATCCTTCTTCTCAACCAGGAGCACTGGGGCTCCCCACGGTGACGAACTTCGTCGAATGTAACCTTTCTCCAATAACTCCTTAATCTGCTTCTTAATTTCCTCCAGATCATTTGCGGGCATCCGGTATGGCCTCTTTGATATTGGTCCGGTGCCTGGAAACAACTCTATCAAAAACTCTATGTCTCGATCTAGCGGCATGCCTAGTAGTTCCTCTGGAAATACATCTGGGTAATCCTTCACTACAGGCACTTCCTCCTGAACAACTCCTAAGAGGGAATTCACCTGGGTTCTCCTTGGCGCATGCCTAGATACATACTTAATCCTTTTTCCCTCAGGGGTGGTGAGAAGTATCGATTTACTAGTACAGTCAATGGTTCCTCCATACTTCAATAGCCAATCCATGCCTAGTATTATATCCAATCCTTGTGACTCCAAAATTATTAGGTCTGAGGGGAAAACATGGCTACCAATGGTTAAGGGTAACCGATCACACCATCTGTTGGCCATATACTCTGCTCCTGGTGAGCTTACTAACATGGGTGACCTAAGGGCTAAGGTTGGCAATTTAAACCTATCCACAAATCCCCTTGATATGTATGAATGCGATGCACTAGTATCAAAAAGAACAAGAGTGGTAAACGACTTAACCAAAAACTTACCAATCACATCGTCAGGCTGATCTTCAACCTCCTCCTTGTTGATGTAGTTCACCTGACCTCTGGTGAAGGGATTGGGCTTCTTCCTAGAGCTTCCATTGCCATTGCCATTCTACAACTCAAACCAATCGTTGGCGTAGTACCTATTCTTCCCGCACTTGTAATAGGTGACATGACTCAGATCCTTCTTGGCGGGTGTTGCTGGGTTGGAACGGTTCTGGTTGATGCTTCCTCCATTCCCATTTCCATTCCTGGGACCACTGTGTTCATGTGAAATTCCTCCATGTGAGTGTGGCCTCCATGGTTATGGGTGTATCCTCCCGAGTTCGGGGTAAAGCGAGGCTTCTGCTGAGCTCCAGAATTATACTTCCCTTGTCCGTGCTTCCTCTTGCGGCTCTCTATTTGCTGCTACTTCCCTTCAATCATAAGAGCCCTGTCTACCAACTCCTGGTAATTAGTAAATTTAGCTACCATCAATTGCATACTCAGCTCATCATTTAGCCCTTCCATAAACTTCTCCTGCTTCGCGGCATCTGTGGCCACATCATCTGGGGCATAATGAGCTAACTTGCTGAACTCATCCACGTACTGCCCCACAGTATGATTTCCTTGGCGTAAGTTGCGAAACTCACGCTTCTTCATGCTCATAGCTCCAGTTGAGACATGTGCAGTGCGGAATGCTTGCTGAAACTGATCCCAAGTGACATTGGCTATAGGAAAAGTGTTGTGTAATCCAACCATGAGGCTGTGGGTCCATCCAGTTGGTGTGCGGTGAAACGCACCTTCTCAACATATGTGCAACCTGTGGTGGTAAGCTCCCTTCCAATCCTGCGGAGCCAATCGTTAGCAACAATCAGCTCGGTGCTACTGGAAAACACCAGCGGATTCAACCTTAGAAAATGGGCTAAGTTGTCAACTGGAGGTGGTGGCGGCGGGTTGTTATTGTTGTTGTTGCCTTGGTTCTGAACTAATAGCTGCATCAAGCCATTCTGCTGTTGGATCAACTGAGTGAGCTCCGGTGGGATGACAAATACGGGGTCACGTCTCGGAGGCATCTGATGGGTTTAGAGGGGAGAGATTTAGAATAGAATGAGGTCTAAAGAGAAAATCACTACCCATATGCACATGAGACAAACACATTCATATCATGCCACTCAATTCAAACAAGGGCCTACAAACAATCTAACTACCTTTACAAAATACTAGGACTACTACTTTATACATGGGGGAATACTACTGATAATATGGTGGTCGACTAGAAATTTTGATCGGTGGAAGACTCCATGATATCTGCTCCAGCTTCGTCTTCATAATCATCATCACTATCGTCGGGGTCGGAGTCGGTGTCGTTGATGATGATGTAGTCCTCGGGATGGTCGTCATCTCCTGGCACAAGATGTGCTGAGCATAAATCCATTGATGGTAAATTAATATATATATATATATATATATATATATATATATATGTGTGTGTGTGTGTGTGTGTGTGTGTGTGTGTGTGTGTGTGAGGCTGCAAAGTTCAGTCCAGAATGGATGACCTTGGTCTTAACAACATTTTGCCAGATATGTTCTTTAACACGAACTTCTGAATGTGAGCTACAACAGCCTCTTTCTATAATAAATTAGTTAGGATCAGTCCCAAAGGTCCTGATATGATCAAACTAGCATACTAGCATCCATGTCGGGGTTGGAGTCGGTGTCGTCGATGATGATGTAGTCCTCGGGATGGTCGTCATCTCCTGGCGCGGGGTCTCCCATGAATACTCCTAGCTTCTTCTTCAGGTCTTCATTCTTCTCCAGTAACACTACAATTTACTAACTCTGAAGGCACCACGACCGACTCTGCCAGAGAGGATAAGCCACTCGAGGCATGGAGCTAGTGCTGGCCCATAGGCCGGGCAAAGGGGCGACTGCCCCGGGCCCCTGCTAAAATTAAACTAGCAAAGACTATACAATTATACTTTATATCTAAAAGATTATTAAATGCATAAAGTAGAGCCTCCATTTGAAGGAGCACAAATACACACCACGTACTAATAGCTTATACCACACGATGGAAAACCAATCTGACTAGAGAAGTTGAGTTTAAATATGTTAGTCTCCCTTTATCATGGATGTTCTAGTATCATAACGAAGTTTATGATAACAAGATTTCAATGTTTAAAACAATGCACAATTTTTCATTTGAGAAATGGGTCGGGAATCTCATTTGCAACAAATCAAGCCAAGTGAATCTACATGAGCATGTCAGATAACCAAATCGTACGCAAAAGTACAATCAACAACTTTTTTTTGTTTTTTTATTATTCTATTACTGAACTCAACTTGCAAGTCACATTTGATATACCCTAGACGTTTCTATAAATATGGTTGTCTAACATATACTAGAAACCACTATTAAAATATTTGTTACTACGTATGATTTAGAAATACGTACCATGTTATTCAATAAAACTGAAAGATATATGAACAAACACATAGATATGCAAATATATGTGTATTCACTATATAGTTTAAGCAATATTAGAAAATTAATTTGAAGGATTTTTTACAAGTAAGAGACTTTTTGTGTAATAATGAATAATGTAATTATTATTTGGAAACATTCTTATGTGACTGAGTAATAGAAAATTATATTAATTAAAGTTAGGATATGGTAAACTTAGTTTAAAATAAGTATAAAAGCTTAGCATAAAAAAACAATGAATCATGTTATCCTAACAAGATGTGCTGAGCATAAATCCATCGACGGTAAATTAAGATATATGCGAGGCTGCAAAGTTTAGTCTAGAATGGACGACCTTGGTCTTAACAACATTTTGCCAGATATGTTCTTTAACACGAACTTCTGAATGTGAGCTACAACAGCCTCTTTCCATAATAAATTAGTCAGGATCAGTCCCTAAGGTCCTGATATGATCAAACTAGCATACTAGCATCCATGTAGCGATTATGGTATTACCAAAACCGAAACAGCCTCAAGAACTGTCGACATGAATGTGCTAGTTTACTATGTGTAGCCTTCATAAGTCAGAAATAAGTATTGCATGTCTCATGTCTGTTATAGAAATAAAATCTGGACATGCCTACAGAAGCAGAACACTATAAATCAAGATGCCGGCATAATAATCATTGTGCAGCAAAACACTAGCTTGCATCACTATAATCCCTCACATTACAGTGGACAAAACCAAAACAACCATATAAAGAGCTGTCACAATGACAGATAATGACAGACTTCGAAGTAAATAAAATGTAAGAAATTCATAGAAATGTAAGCAGAACATGAATTGGTGACAAATACCATAATGTGCAGTCTCTCCATGTTGGGAAAACATCTGAGGAAGGTGGGAACCATCATGACATCATTGCGAACCCCGAAGCGCACATTCAAGCTTAGAATTTTCACGGTTGTGAGCATGGTACTTGTGCTCCCGGGCTGAAATTTTCCCAATTCAAGAAGAACATCACACAACTAATTGAGTCATCAGCTGAACAATATTTGCTAACTGAACTAATAGAGAGGCGAGAGACGGGTGATGTACCATGATGACCATTTTCCCAACCTCTAGGACATGTCCTGGATCTAAGTATCCAAATGTGTGCAACTTGGGGGCATCGAAAATCCTGACTCTGACGCACCACGACCGACTCTGCCAGAGAGGATAAGCCACTCGAGGCATGGAGCCAGTGCTGGCCCATAGGCCGGGCAAAAGGGGCGACTGCCCTGGGCCCCCGCTAAAATTAAACTAGTAAACACTATACAATTATACTTTATATCTAAAATATTATTAAATGCATAAAGTAGAACCTCAATTTGAAGGAGCACAAATACACACCACATACTAATAGCTTATACCACGCGGTGGCAAATCAATCTAACTAGAGAAGTTGAGTTTAAATATGTTAGTCCCCCTTTATGATGGATGTTCTAGTATCATAATGAAGTTTATGATAACAAGATTTCAATGTTTAAAACAATGCACAGCACACCTTTTCATTTGAGAAATGGGTCAGGAATCTCATTTGCACAAATCAAGCCAAGTGAATCTAGATGAGCATGTCAGATAACCAAATCATACGCAAAAGTACAATCAACAACTTTTTGGTTTTGTTTATTATTCTATTACTGAACTCAACTTGCAAGTCACATTTGCTATACCCTAGAAGTTTCTATAAATATGGTTGCCTAATATATACTGGAAACCACTATTAAAATATTTGTTAGTATGTATGATTTATAAATATGTACCATGTTATTCAATAAAACTAAAAGATATATGAACAAACATATAGGTATGCAAATGTATGTGTATACACTATATAGTTTAAGCAATACTGTAAAATTAATTTGAAGGATTTTTTAACAAGTAAGAAACTTTTTGTGTAATAATGAATAATGTAATTATTATTTGGAAACATTCTTATGTAACTGAGTAATACAAAATTATATTAATTAAATTTATAATATGGTAAACTTAGTTTAAAATAAGTATAAAAGCTTAGCATAAAAAATAATTATTTTACATCGCCCTAGGCCCCAAAATGGTTTGGACTGGCTCTGCATGGAGCCTTTACCATGGTGATGTCCTCCATAACCAAGCTACAGATTTGGACTCAGCATAGGCTTTGGCTAACGAGGCATAGACGCCGCTCCCTGCGGCATCCCTTGATATTGAGGATCTCCAGGACAGGGCTCCTGACGATGAGGGACTCGATGGCATCGTGCTCCATTTCAATGCTGCATATGCCGAGCTCGACAAGGTTGTCAAAGGAGGCACCACGCAGGACGTCTGTGCTAAGTAATTTTCAGAAGCCGATGTAGACGCTGGTGAGGGTGCTGACGCTGAAGAGAGTGGCGGGGAGGGGCAGGTCTTGCGGCCATGGTCGATTGACGAGGACGAGATCTTGGATGCCCTTGGCGGCGAGGAGCTGGATCCACCGCGCAAGCTGGGCAAGGTAGGCATTCATGTGGCTGTAGACGAGATTGACGCAGCGGAAGGGCCCCGAGTGCACTTTGAGGATGCGGGACACGGCCGCGGTGATGGCCGAAGAATTGGCGCACGTAGGAGGCCAGACATGGCCATCCGTGAGGAGGTG
Source organism: Triticum dicoccoides (assembly GCF_002162155.2). NCBI lineage: Eukaryota > Viridiplantae > Streptophyta > Magnoliopsida > Poales > Poaceae > Triticum > Triticum dicoccoides. The sequence continues at coordinate 52,111,277 of NC_041382.1, forward strand.
GGCATCGCTGAGGATGAGAGGCGTGGAGCACCAGAGCGTGCGCCAACAGGTGGAGTGCACGGCGGTGCGCGTGACGTCCTTGACGGGGAGGCGAGCGACGATGTTGCGCAGGAGCTCATCGGGGAGGCTGCTGATGTGGTCGACGCTGTCGGTGGAGGCGGCGAGGGCCATGAGTCGGTCGTTGTCGGTGAATGGCGGGCGGGGTACGCCATTGTAGATGTACGCTAGCACGTGCTCCACGAATTGGTCCGCCTTGTGCGGATCATAGCCATTGCGCCGCAATGCGGGCACCATCGCAGGATCGACGTTGGTGAACGGTCTCAGGTCGGCCAAGGTTAGACGATGGCACCGGTGGACAAGTCAGCGAGGGTTTGGGGATTCGATTGGGTGTGGATGGACTGTGTGGCGATGGTGGGTCGTTCGTTTTATAAAGGGACCGAAGCAGTCTCTGTGGTGGCCCTGGAATGTTGTTACTTGGTTGGGCCAAAGCCCCGCATAAGTAGCTCATGGACCCACGACTCATAATCATGATATAGCGATACAAGTTAACTGACATGTCTCGTCATACATAATGTAGTACTTCTCGAGGCGCCGGTTCGGAGCCCTCTCTCGCACTAGCTGAACCTAAAGTAACTATTTTTCGCTTTGGCGCTGCTATCGAACCCTCTTTGGCTATCGCTCGGAAACCAGTACACTGAGGCCTGACACCCAGGCCACTCGTCGTATACTCCTGGAACCTTCCCTACGTACACGGCGTAGCACTTCTTCACCATCGATGATCTATTTACCTGCATCGTCACATGATTCCATAATGTGCAAAATAATATATAGTTGAGCAACAGAAAGAGACATAGCTAGCAAAAATAGAAGCAACATATCGTAAACATGAATAACAAAGTTCATCATATCCAAACTGCCGTGACTAGAGTGATCTATGCTAGTTGAGGAGGATGGTTTAATTACATCACAAAGTTTCGTCGTGCATAAATTCAAAGTTTCATCATAGAGAAAGTATTGAATAAATGGACACATTGTCATCGTCAATCACTCCAACATGTCATGCCAACCATCCAAATCAGGGAGGAAGTCCCCAAGAGAAGTGAAAGGCTTCAGGTTGAGACACTGAGTAGTTACGAGTGTTCGGACGTCTTCCCGCGACATTTGCCCATCTTCGTAGAACATCCCTGTTTTTTCGGGGACCTCCTCCATGATGATTTGAGCTAGTTCATGTTTGATGTGATAGAGCTCAGCTCGAGGTAGATGATCCAGGACATTTCCTAGATTCTTTACCCATTGCAGAATATCGACATTGTCGGATCTATGTGACATGCAAAGGTTCTGATCCCGTCTGTACTCCAGCATGTGGTGGATGACATAGAATCCATCAGTAAGAGTACCTAGCGTTTGCTGGATGCAGCAGAAGTCGGTCTTATGGCCGAAGCAGGGCGCACGGTTCCTTGTCTTCTGGACCGTGATCTCTCCACCCCGGTGGTCGTAGCTTAAGATAGCACTGTCAAGAACATACTTGATGTGGGTGTAATCCTTTTTCTTCATGTTCTTCGACGAGTCCAAGTAAAGAGCGTGGGAGAATCGGGGGGTAAAGGATGATGAGGACGGCATGCCCGTCGCTGGGCAAAATAAGTACACCTAAAATTAGCCTCCACGCGTGTAAATGAATGATTGAAATCGAAGGAAGCATATCCGCGGATGACTTACCTGGGATTATAAGGCAGGAGAATCGTCTCCTTGTCCTTATTGCTAACCATGAAATCGGCGATGTAGTTCCTCATGTATTCATGTTGCTCTTGGAAGACTGCCAAGAAGCCCTCGTGCATGAAGTACGGGTCAGCGACACAAATATAAGGTATTTGCTCAATCCTGATGATGTAGTTCATGTACAAGGCAAAGAGGCGGACAAACGTAAAATCCTGCTTTTTCAAGTGAAACATGTCAAAGATGTAATCAAATCGAAGGGAAGAACTTTTCCGCGGGGAATGTGTCGACGTACAACCTTAGCTGCGGCACGTTAACCACGTAGATTGGGTATCCTGGATTTTTCGAGGCGATCAAGCTTTTCTCTCTCTGCAACACATCGTCATGAAGTCTCCTTAGATCACCCTATATGCCCTCTACCACTGCCTTAGGTAGGATCGGATCATTGGGGATATTGTATTTCACCGCACCTATGATAGGTATACAGTCTTCAACCCGAGGCAACGGACGCGGCTGGCTCATAGAAGCAGCTTTGCCTTTCTTTGGTCTCTTCCTATGCTTCTTTGCTACCGGTAGTGAGCCTATCATATGTTCATCCTAAGGTAATTCAGGCACCAACTCATCACACCCAAACCCTGAGTAATCATACCGCTGAGCCATCAATCCTCCGTTGTCATAGGCGCCGATATTGAGATACTATAGAGGGTCATCATCCTCGTCCATGGCATCATGCATTGCTTCTTCGACGGCGGCGATGTCATCAGCCACTAATGGAGGGTCTTCCTCACGCCGTCCGCTATCACCGGACATGATAGACGACACTAATTGGGTAGGTGGGTATTGGTGTTCATGCCTTGCTGAGGCTGCTTGGTCGTGGGTGTGCTCCCGGCCGCCTCCAGACAAAGCATACTCTTCGGCCACAACAGGACCCAACTCTTGCAATCTCCAAGCCACCGCGGGGTCTTGCCGTAATCTCCCCCTAGTGCTACCGGAGGAGCCAAATTGTTGTGGACCAGTTTGACACTAGCCATCGAAACCTTGAAGACGTAAGGGAGGATCGGCTGGCTGTGGAACAATTGTTCCTTCAGCTTCACTATTATAGCCTTTCCCACGTCCACCTTCCGGCCGCTGATGGTGTACAGTATGGTGCACGGGGTTACGTCGACCTGCAAAGACATGTCTACGATGTGAGACATTGATGCGTATCCGTCGTATCTATAATTTTTTATTGTTCCATGCCAATATTATACAACTTCCATATACTTTTGGCAACTTTTTATACTATTTTTGGGACTAATATATTAATCCAGTGCCTAGTGTCAGTTCCTGTTTGTTGCATGTTTTTTGTTTTGTAGGAAATCCATATCAAACGGAGTCCAAACGGAATAAAAACTGACGGAGAATTTTTTTTTTTTGGAATATATGTGATTTTGGGAAGAAGAATCAACGCGATACGATGCCCGAGGGGGCCATGAGGCAGGGGGCGCGTCCCAGGGGGTCAAGCGCGCCCTGGTTCCTCGTGGCCACCCCGTAAGGCAGTTGGAGCCCTTCTTTCGCCGCAAGAAAGCTAATTTCCAGATAGAGATCGTGTCCAAAATTCAGCCCAATCGGAGTTACAGATCTCCGGTTATAAAAGAAACGGTGAAAGGCCAGATCTGAGAACATAGAAACAGAGAGAGACACAGAGACAGATCCAATCTCGGAGGGGCTCTCGCCCCTCCCATGCCATGGAGGCCAAGGACCAGAGGGGAAACCCTTCTCCCATCTAGGGAGGAGTGTGACGCCCGCATATTTAAGCTACAGTAATTCCCTGTTAATCATGCCACATCATCACGGTTACTATTGTTAATCTCATGTTACTACAAACCGATTCAAATTCAAATTTGAATTAAAGGCAAACAATAAAAGTTTTCAAACAATGAAACTAAAATGTCCGGGTTGTGCCAATTAATGCAAAGGTAATTGTGGTGAAGAAGCCCCACTTTTATAAAATGTTTAAAGGCTCTAAAATAATTAAAACAGTAGGTAAAACAATTAAGTAAATACCTTTTATAGTTAATATAATTTTAAACTAATTTAATTGGGCACTAAAAACATTCTATGGCACTGGTCTAACTTGATATGCTAATCTAGGTGCTAAAGATGTGTTTTACAAAACTAAAATAATTATATCC
>NC_041382.1:52115308-52123359 GCF_002162155.2 Triticum dicoccoides
CCAGCTGGCCACCAGGCCAACCAGGCCAACCCATGTAGCTACCGTCTCCTTCCTCCTGTTCACAGGGGGGGTTATCGTGGCAGAGATCCCCTGGCTGTGGCCGAGGCATGTCATCATGGCAACCATTCGCCCTCCCCCACGACGCCTACTTGACGCACCCGAGCCCCCTCGTCGAACCCTAGCTCTATCCCATTCCCCCTCTCACCCCTCTTCCTCCCAATTTGTTTGCAACCGAGCTCGGTCGCCGCCTCGTCGTCATCGTTCGCATGCACCGGAGCCACCTCGAGCCGCGCCAAGGTGTCCAGTGGTCCCTCCAAGGTCGTCTCCATCGTCTACACCGCCGGGTCAGAGCTGGGACGCCGCCGCCACGTCGCCTGCGTCGATCTTCCCCGCCACGGCCACCGCGACCCCGTCGTGCGATCCGTCACCTTCGACCTCCCCCGGCCTCCTCGATCGCACCTACGGCTCCACTGTGAGCACCCGCCCTTTCCCCTTCTTTGGTTTACTTGAATTTGAGCCATAGCTGGAGATCCACGTCGCCGCGCCTGCTTCCTCTGTTGCTGCCCTTGCCGCGCCGCTGCTACTCATGGAGCTGCTGGCCGCGCGCGCCTCCGTTGCCCGTCGGCGCTCACCATCGTTGGCCGCCGCCGGTCGCGTGCTCACCCCCACCCTGCTCCGGCTCGCCGCTGCCGCGCTCGCGTCCCCTATCGCCCCGCCTCCCGCCTCTGCTCTCCGCAGTCGCCGAGCCCCGCCTCAACTGCTCCCTCGCTGTGCCCCCGGGCCGTGCCCTCCAGCGCCGCTGCCCTCGCGCTCGGGCTTTCCCCCGCTGCTCGCCCCGGGCCTCTGCCGCGGCGCCTCCCCTGGCCGCTCGCACGGCTCCCCTTTGCCCCGCCGCGCCTGCTCCGGTCGGCCATGCCCGCCGAGCCGCGCCGTCGCCACGCCGGCTCCGCCCTCCGCGCCTCACCGATGCCCACTGTCGCCGGATCCGACCAGCCGCTGTCGCGCTAAGTGGCTGCGACTTCTGCTCGCTGCCTCACGCGAGACCATGGCAAGCACAGCCTGATAGCCTGGCTGTGTCTCTGCCATGTAGGGCCAACCCTATTTAGATTAATGCTAATTTTAGTTAGTATTAATTTAATCCTGAATTAGTTTAATAGAAAGTGACAGATGGGCCCCTCAGTTATCTAAACTGTTTAATTAAAACTCTAATAGAAACTAACTCAATGACAACCAGGACCCACCTTTACTATTCACCTTTTGACCAGTCAAATGTTGACTGGGTCAACTCTGCTGACTGGACCCCCTGACCCCATTGTCATACACTCTGGCTAGAGTAGGACTAGGTGACAAGAGTAATTACTCTTTTTTTAAGTCGAATTAATATAATCCAGTAATTTCAGGAATTCAAATAAATTTTAGAAAAGCATATAAAATAAACAGTAGCTCAGATGAAAATACTTTGTACATGAAAGTTGCTCAGAACGACGAGACGAATCCGGATACGCATCCCGTTCGTCCGCCACACATCCCTAGCATAGCAAACATGCAACATTCCCCCTCCGGTTCATCTATCCGAAAACGCGGAACACCGGGATACTTTCCCGGATGTTTCCCCCCTTCGCCGGTATCACCTCCTACCGCGTTAGGGCATACCTAGCACCGCGTATTGCCTCGTTATGTTTTGTGATGCTTTGTTTGCTCCGTATTTACTGTTTCTTCCCCCCTCTTCTTCCCCGGTAGACCCCGAGACCGGCGCTGATGCCACCGAGTACGACTACGTCACCAACGACCCTTCTTGTGCAACAGAGCTTCCAGGCAAGCCCCCCCCCCCTTGATCACCAGATACCGCCTATTCCTTCTCTCTACTGCTTGCATTAGAGTAGTGTAGCATGTTACTGCTTTCGGTTAATCCTATTCTGATGCATAGCCTGTCATTGTTGCTACATTTGTTACCCTTACCTGCTATCCTACTGCTTAGTATAGGATGCTAGTGTTCCATCAGTGGCCCTACACTCTTGTCCGTCTGCCATGCTATACTACTGGGTCGTGATCACTTCGGGAGGTGATCACGGGCATATGATATATACTTTATACTGTTACATTACTTATGATACTGTTCGGAGATGGGGGCTGAAAGGACAGGTGGCTCCATCCCGGTAGAGGTGGTCCTGGGTTCCCGACGGCCCCCGACTGTTACTTTGTGGCGGAGCGACAGGGCGGGTTGAGACCACCTAGGAGAGAGGTGGGCCTGGCCCTGGTCGGTGTCCGCGGTTACTTCAAAATAACACGCTTAACGAGATCTTGGTATTTGATCTGAGTTGGGTCGTTGACCTTATACACACTAACCAACTACGCGGGAAAGATATGGGCACTCGGCGTCGTGGTATCAGCCGAAGCCTTCATGACGTCGGCGACTGAGCGGTGCGCGCCGGATTGGAACGTAAGCCTGCTCTTGTATTAAGGGGGCTATTTATGCTTCCGGCCGCCCACGCTATGTGCAGGTGTGCAATGGGCGATGGGCCCAGACCCCTGCGCCATAGGATTTAGACTGGCGTGCTGACCTCTCTGTTGTGTCTAGGTAGGGCTGCGACGTGTTGATCTTCCGAGGCCGAGCATGACCCAGGAAAGTGTGTCCGGCCAAAGGGGGTCAAGCGTGTTGGGTTATGCATGTGGTGCACCCCTGCAGGGAAGTTGATCTATTCGAATAGCCGTGTCCATGGTAACAGGCGACCCGGAGTTGTACCTTGACTTTATGACAACTAGAACCGGATACTTAATAAAATACACCCTTTCAAGTGCCAGATACAACTCGGTGGTCGCTCTCTAATAGGGCAACAAGGAGAGGATCGCCGGGTAGGATTATGCTATGCGATGATACTTGGAGAACTTCAATCTACTCTCTTCTACATACTGCAAGATGGAGGCTGCCAGAAGCGTAGTCTTCGACAGGATTAGCTATCCCCCTCTTATTCTGGCATTCTGCAGTTCAGTTCACTGATATGGCCCTTTACACATATACCCATGCATATGTAGTGTAGCTCCTTGCTTGCCAGTACTTTGGATGAGTACTCACGGTTGCTTTTCTCCCCCTTTTTCCCCTTCCTTTCTCTCTGGTTGTCGCAACCAGATGCCGGAGCCCAGGAGCCAAACGCCACTGTCGACGACGACTCCTACTACACCGGAGGTGCCTACTACTATGTTCAGGCCACTGACAACGACCAGGAGTAGTTTAGGAGGATCCCAGGCAGGAGGCATGCGCCTCTTTCGATCTGTATCCCAGTTTCTGCTAGCCTTCTTAAGGCAGACTTGTTTAACTTGTGTCTGTACTCAGATATTGTTGCTTCCGCTGACTCCTCTATGATCGAGCACTTGTATTCGAGCCCTCGAGGCCCCTGTCTTGTATTATGATGCTTGTATGACTTATTTTATTTTTAGAGTTCTGTTGTGATATCTTCCCGTGAGTCCCTGATCTTGATCGTACATGTTTGCGTGTATGATTAGTGTACGATTGAATCGGGGGCGTCACAAGTTGGTATCAGAGTCGACTGCCTGTAGGAATCCCCCTTCCAAACTCCTTGGCCGAAGTTGAGTCTAGACATTACTAAACTTTTACTAACATGGCTGTGTGCCTTACGGGCCCACGTCGCCATTGGGTGGTATTAGGATCTTTTACTTCTCGACCTTTACTCCAGGACTCTGATCTCTCTTCTATTCGGGTTAAAATGAATTTACTAACTCCGACTCTAGGTTCTTGTCACTACTTCCTTCCGGAGAGCCCTTAGCACAAATGATCGCCTGCTGCACCGAAGGATTCCGAAGATACTCCAATGTTCTCTCGAGACTTTGTGTCCGCTGCTTTTGCAGTTCCCTACCATCGAAATATCCCTATGGATAAATATATATACCTGCCGTCCTTACTTTTATTCCCAGTTGATCTTGTTATTACAAGATACCCTCGAAATTCTCTCTATTGTTCCAAGTATACTTTGTGCCTACTGCCTTGCAATTCCTTGCCACATAAATACCCCTACGGATAATCCCTCACACTTACCGGGCATCCGCTCATTCCTAGTTGTTCATGTGTTTCACAAAAGTCCTCGAAATACCATTCAATTTTCTGGAAATCCCGAGCAGTCTATTGCTCTTGAAATTCATGCTTGCTTGCATTATGGTTAATCCCATAAGTCTCGTAATCTGATTGACATCCCTTGTCATTATCATTTGGGATCCGTTGATCAATATGTTGTGAATGCTCGCAATCCTCAATCAGGTCCTAGAATTCATCCCTCCGGCTTAGACGTCATTTTGGACAGGAGCTAGTTCTCGACCAATCAAATTGCCGTCGATTGTGCCCCTAAGTCTATTCAACTTATCCATCCTTGATCAGAGCATCTGCTTCTGATCCTTCGATTTGGAATCATAATTCCTTTGCATTTAAGCTTCGAATTATTCAGATGATTCCATAACCTGTTGCATTTGCATTCTTTCCTCTTGTAGTTGAGTACCGATACTCACATCAGATCATTTATGGACCATCAAGTCCTTTGTTGGATTTTATCTGACAACGTCCTTCATATTCAATCACGTTGGAAGTTCTTTCCCTAATACATAATGCCAATGGTAAATCCTATTCTCTGAATTGGCCAACGATGCTCTGCTTTCGAGCTTGTGTTATTTACTCCTGAAGTTCGTAGTACATGTTCCTAACATTCCCCGATGGGTTGAACCTATACCTTCCCTAAAACCGTATGAACCCGACAGTTTTCACAAGTTATACCCTTCTAGTGTTTTACCAGATAATTTTCTACCCTACAACTTCTTTGAAGACGAGAAGCGAATGAAAGGTTATGCATTAAAGAAGTGGGAGTCGACCTTGAACTTTGTGTTCATGCCCATGGACCCGATGTGGAACTTATTGGAAGCTTCTTGCAAAATATTTAACCATTTGGGTAATTCTTTCGGTGTCATTAAATTGGATCCCTTGCAGCTATGGTCCCGACCATATTGTTCTTCTTTGATCCCATTTCTCGGCCAAGTTTAAGCATTTGTCTTCTGCGGATCAATACCCCAGTCCAACCTTTACTTTGAGCTACCGTCGTGTATTACCCCCATGGTATCTCGAGGATATATCTTATGAATTTCTAATGAAGTAGTACCTTCCCTGTCATAGTGACTCCACGGGTTATGGGTTGTCGTCAACCGAGAACATCCATAAGCGAATCGATTCCACGCTTCGATACGATAACTCTAAGTAATTTTCGTTGCTTATGAGTTTAATAATCCTTGAAGTCATTCCTAGCCTGATTGACTATATCCTTATCGTGCTACCTGGTTGTTTTTCTCGGAGCAAAATTTTCGATGATGAGCAAATCATGCGTCGATCTTCCTCGTCATATCAATTCTCCTCGAACAGCAAACTTGATTTCAAGTTTGTGTCGTACCCGTGGTTCCAATAACCTTTCGCTTCATCATTCCTTTGACGTGATGTCATAGCCGATCGATTACATCTTCAGGTAATCTCTCGACAAATATGTCGTGATCATCATCAACATTCTGAGCTCTTCCAGGATACCAATCGAATTCTTGATGAGAAATAACATCCTTGCCCCTCGATGATTGTGTTATCATTGACAACATTCTTGCCTTCCCCCATCACAAACTTGTTCATGTTATGGATGCAACTTGCTATCCAGCTTTTATGATGTTCTACCTTGAAGTGTTAATGTCCTTGATGACAAGTATGTTATGAGGATTGCTCCACCTCTTAAGAATTCTTGGTATAGTGATACTTCTCACCATCACCATTCTTTCTTGGTCCTCGTGTTGATTCCAACCGGGGTACCAACAAGTGAACGGTGTTGTTTGGATTCTGCCCTTCTAACAACCCTATTGCTTTGAAGTTAATGGTCGATATTTCATTCTTAGACCATTTGTTATCGAATCACTAGCCTAACATTGATCATGCTACCTAAGTCCATATTTCGGGTGCACCTTTCAACCAATGTTTAATTGTGTATGTCTTCCTCGAGCATATTTCATTATATCATTTGATCTGACAAATGTTATCTCCTTATCCACATAACTGTGGAGATCCATCTTTTTGGATACCTCATTGAATTATCGCTGAGTCCATCAGCCACCTCCTCATCCTCTCCTTGGATTAATGATGAACCCTTGTTCGGAACTCGCTTCCATAGTTCATTTCCAGAGAATCATATAATGTCATCTTGTCAATTGTGTTGCACCTCTTCTTCTCAGGCATCCTGAGTCTGAGATATCCTAACACCAATCGAATCTGAATCTATGTCAGATTTGATGGTTGGAACATTTTTCCAAGAGTTATAACATTGGTCTTTATATGACCCGGTAAGGTGATTTCATGCCTAGCACACTTGGCTGGAGGGCCTATTATTATAGTCCTTCCTTTTAGCAATGTTAACCATTCTTCCATGAGGAAATTGAAAGACTTATTCTATAAGTTGTTCCTGATGAATCCATTGAGAATCCAAAGTACGACCTTTGCTTGAAGACCATGTGAATGCTATCTCGAAGCATGTCTATGGTACTCCGTTTTAAAACAAGAACATTTGAAGCCTAGTGCTAAATGTTTCTTGCTCAATTATCCAAACACCGTTGTATGGGTAATGTCATGAAATTTCTCTCCCCTTACCTAAAAGGTTTTCTTCATTGTATCCTGCCACGGATATCATGCCCCGTTTGTCCTTGGGAAGGATATATCCCTGAAATATGTGTTTAAACACATTTTACTTTCCATTTTTCTGTTTACTCTGATAATCATATTTTCCTTTCCATTGTTTGGTTTAACCTTTCTTGTGATCTATATGATCTAAGCAGTAATATTTTCCTGCTTATGAAAACACCTCGGTGTACCACCTTATCAGTCAGACCCTGTTACTATTGTTGATGACATTCCGGTAACCACCGATGGACGAGAACTTCGCCTATTGGTCCACCTCATTTCAACGAGCAGCAAAAAGGTTCTCTTCATCCCTCGCCCTTGGTACCAACGTTGTTGCAGACATAATCGACAGGCTACCCTCTGACATGCCTTGCTTGCATGATCACGCAAGACGTCTCCACCCTTCCTACTTTTAACCCACATGGTGGGACCATAACCCATAGCTCCACAGGATCGAAACCTGACTCTCGTGTACACCCCCCGTTTCCAAGGTTATTCCTCACGCTTGGCTTCGTGTGTAATTCGCGAGCCACCTTCCTAGTGATCTATTCTGGTATCAGACATAATACTTATTCTCGTTACTCTGTACCCCTTTCACACCTTGTGTCAATCATCGAACGATTGTCTTCCCGTTTGAAACTTCTTATTGTACCATATTACTTTGCTCAAGGCATGTTTTATTCGTTCAACTCGAGAGATACTCATATGTTCATTCGTGGGATAACCCCCGATGATTACCCCTCGTAGCGTTCTATCGTTGTCAAGCTGCCCCTTTCCTATTCCTAAGTACGATGGAGCTCCCGAAGAAAGTATGCCAACATCGTCATGATGACCCGAAGCAGAGAAATGAAGACACCCACATAATGGATCGACCTCTTCGATCCCTTCCCCGTCACTTTCCCTCTTAAATCTCGGGACGAGATTTCTTGTAGTGGAGGAGAATTGTGACGCCCGCATATTTAAGCTATAGTAATTCCCTGTTAATCATGCCATGTCATCGCGGTTACTGTTGTTAATCTCACATTAGTGCAAACCGATTCAAATTCAAATTTGAATTAAAGGCAAACAACAAAAGTTTTCAAACAATGAAACTAAAATGTCCGGGTTGTGCCAATTAATGCAAAGGTAATTGTGGTGAAGAAGCCCCACTTTTATAAAATGTTTAAAGGCTCTAAAATAATTAAAACAATAGGTAAAACAATTAAGTAAATACCTTTTATAGTTAATATAATTTTAAACTAATTTAATTGGGAACTAAAAACTTTCTATGGCACTGGTCTAACTTGATATGCTAATCTAGGTGCTAAAGATGTGTTTTACAAAACTAAAATAATTATATCCTAAAACATAA
>NC_041382.1:52123559-52125415 GCF_002162155.2 Triticum dicoccoides
GCCACCAGGCCAACCAGGCCGACCCATGTAGCTACCGTCTCCTTCCTCCTGTTCACAGGGGGGCATCGTGGCAGAGATCCCCCGGCTGTGGCCGAGGCATGTCGCCATGGCAACCATCCGCCCTCCCCCACGACGCCTACTTGACGCACCCGAGCTCCCTCGTCGAACCCTAGCTCTATCCCATTCCCCCTCTCACCCCTCTTCCTCCCAATTTGTTCGCAACCGAGCTCGGTCGCCGCCTCGCCGTCGTCGTTCGCATGCACCGGAGCCACCTCGAGCCGCGCCAAGGTGTCTAGTGGTCCCTCCAAGGTCGTCTACACCGTCGGGTCAGAGCTGGGAGGACGCCGCCACATCGCCTGTGTCGATCTTCCCCGCCACGGCCACCGCGACCCCATCGTGCGATCCGTCACCTCCGACCTCCCCCGGTCTCCTTGATCGCACCTATGGCTCCACTGTGAGCACCCGCCCTTTCCCCTTCTTTGGTTTACTCGAAATTGATCCGTAGCTGGAGATCCACGTCGCCACGCCCGCTTCCTCTGTTGCTGCCCTTGCTGCGCCGCCGCTGCTCATGGATCTACTGGCCGCGCGCGCCTCCGCTGCCCGTCGGCGCTCACCACCGTTGGCCGCCGCCCGCTCGCGCGCTCACCCCCACCCCGCTTCGGCTCGCCGCTGCCATGCTCGCGTCCCCTATCGCCCCGCCTCCCGCCTCTGCTCTCCGCAGTCGCTGAGCCCCGCCTCTGCTCTCCGCAGTCGTCGAGCCCCGCCTCAACTGCTCCCTCGCTGCGCCCCCAGGCCGTGCCCTCCCACGCCGTTGCCCCCACGCGCGGGCTTTCCCCCCTCTTCTCGCCTCGGGCCTCTGCCGCGGCGCCTCCCCTAGCCGCCCGCACGGCTTCCCTCTGCCCCGCCGCGCCTGCTCTGGTCGGCCATGCCCGCCGAGCCACGTCGTCGCCACACCGGCTCCGCCCACCGCGCCTCACCGACGCCCAATGCCGCCGGATCCGACCAGCCGCTGTTGCGCTAAGTGGTTGCGACTGCTGCTCACTGCCTCACGCGAGGCCATGGCGAGCACAGCCTGATAGCCTAGTTGTGTCTCTGCCATGTAGGGCCAGCCCTATTTAGATTAATGCTAATTTTAGTTAGTATTCATTTAAACCTGAATTAGTTTAATAGAAAGTGATAGATGGGCCCCTCAGTTATCTAAACTGTTTAATTAAAACTCTAATAGAAACTAACTCAATGACAACCAGGATCCACCTTTACTATTCACCTTTTACCAGTCAAATGTTGACTGGGTCAACTCTGCTGACTGGACCCCCTGGCCCCAGTGTCATACACTCTGGCTAGAGTAGGACTAGGTGACAAGAGTAATTACTCTTTTTTTAATTCGAATTAATATAATCCACTAATTTCAGGAATTCAAATAAACTTTAGAAAATCATATAAAATAAACCGTAGCTCAGATAAAAATACTTTGTACATGAAAGTTGCTCAGAACGACGAGACGAATCCGGATACGCATCCCGTTCGTCCGCCACACATTCCTAGCATAGCAAACATGCAACTTTCCCCCTCCGGTTCATCTATCCGAAAACGCGGAACACCGGGATACTTTCCCGGATGTTTCCCCCCTTCGCCGGTATCACCTCCTACCGCGTTAGGGCATACCTAGCACCGTGTATTGCCTCGTTATGTTTTGTGATGCTTTGTTTGCTCCGTATTTACTCTTTCTTCCCCCCTCTTCTTCCCCGGTAGACCCCGAGACCAGCGCTGATGCCACCGAGTACGACTACGTCACCAACGACCCTTCTTGTGCAACAGAGCTTCCAGGCAAGCCCCCCCCCCCCCTTGATCACCAG
>NC_041382.1:52125681-52135802 GCF_002162155.2 Triticum dicoccoides
CACCAGATACCGCCTATTCCTTCTCTCTACTGCTTGCATTAGAGTAGTGTAGCATGTTACTGCTTTCGGTTAATCCTATTCTGATGCATAGCCTGTCATTGTTGCTACATTTGTTACCCTTACGTGCTATCCTACTGCTTAGTATAGGATGCTAGTGTTCCATCAGTGGCCCTACACTCTTGTCCGTCTGCCATGTTATACTACTGGGCCGTGATCACTTCGGGAGGTGATCACGGGCATATGCTATATACTTTATACTGTTACATTACTTATGATACTGTTCGGAGATGAGGGCTGAAAGGGCAGGTGGCTCCATCCCGATAGGGGTGGGCCTGGGTTCCCAACGGCCCCCGACTGTTACTTTGTGGCAGAGCGACAGGGCAGGTTGAGACCACCTAGGAGAGAGGTGGTCTTGGCCCTGGTCGGCGTCCGCGGTTACTTCAAAATAACACGCTTAACAAGATCTTGGTATTTGATCTGAGTTGGGTCGTTGACCTTATACGCACTAACCAACTACGCGGGAAAGATATGGGCACTCGGCGTCATGGTATCAGCCGAAGCCTTCGTGACGTCAGCGACTGAGCGGCGCGCGCCGGATTGGAATGTAAGCCTGCTCTTGTATTAAGGGGGCTAGTTCTGCTTCCGGCCGCCCACGTAACATGCAGGTGTGCAATGGGAGATGGGCCCAAACCCCTGCGCCATAGGATTTAGACCGGCGTGCTGACCTCTCTGTTGTGCCTAGGTAGGGCTGCGACGTGTTGATCTTCCGAGGCCGGGCATGACCCAGGAAAGTGTGTCCGGCCAAAGGGGATCAAGCGTGTTGGGTTATGGGGTGCACCCCTGCAGGGAAGTTGATCTACTCGAATAGCCGTGTCCATGGTAACAGGCGACCCGGAGTTGTACCTTGACCTTATGACAACTAGAACCGGATACTTAATAAAATACACCCTTTCAAGTGCCAGATACAAACCGGTGATCGCTCTCTAACAGGGCAACGAGGAGAGGATCGCCGGGTAGGATTATGCTATGCGATGATACTTGGAGAACTTCAATCTACTCTCTTCTACATGCTGCAAGATGGAGGCTGCCAGAAGCGTAGTCTACGACAGGATTAGCTATCCCCCTCTTATTCTGGCATTCTGTAGTTCAGTTCACCAATATGGCCCTTTACACATATACCCATGCATATGTAGTGTAGCTCCTTGCTTGCGAGTACTTTGGATGAGTACTCACGGTTGCTTTTCTCCCCCTTTTTCCCCTTTCCTTTCTCTCTGGTTGTCGCAACCAGATGCCGGAGACCAGGAGCCAGACGCCACCGTTGACGACGACTCCTACTACATCGGAGGTGCCTACTACTATGTTCAGGCCGCTGATGACGACCAGGAGTAGTTTAGGAGGATCCCAGGCAGGAGGCCTGCGCCTCTTTCGATCTGTATCCCAGTTTGTGCTAGCCTTCTTAAGGCAGACTTGTTTAACTTGTGTCTGTACTCAGATATTGTTGCTTCCGCTGACTCATCTGTGATCGAGCACCTGTATTCGAGCCCTCGAGGCCCCTGGCTTGTATTATGATGCTTCTATGACTTATTTTATTTTTAGAGTTGTGTTGTGATATCTTCCCGTGAGTCCCTGATCTTGATCGTACACGTTTGCGTGTATGATTAGTGTACAATTGAATCGGGGGCGTCACAAGGAGGTCAAGGAAGAAGAAGAAGAAGAAGAAGAAGGGGGCCCCTCTCCCCCTCTCTTCGGGTGGCGCCGGAACGCTGCCGTGGCCACCATCACCATCACCGCGATCTTCACCAACACCTCCGCCATCTTCACCAAGATCTCCATCACCTTCCCCCCTCTATCTACAGCGGTCCACTCTCCCGCAACCCGCTGTACCCTCTACTTGAACATGGTGCTTTATGCTTCATATTATTATCCAATGATGTGTTGCCATCCTATGATGTATGAGTTGATTTTCGTTGTCCTATCGGTGGTTGATGAATTCCTATGATTGATTTAATTTTCTTGTCGTTATGTTGTTGTCCTTTGGTGCCCATCATATGAGCGCGCGCGTGGATCACACCATAGGGTTAGTTGTATGTTGATAGGACTATGTATTGGAGGGCAAGAGAGACAGAAGCTTCTACCTAGCATAGAAATTGATGCATACGAGATTGAAGGGGGGCCAATATATCTTAATGCTATGGTTGGGTTTTACCTTAATGAACGTTAGTAGTTGCAGATGCTTGCTAATAGTTCCAATCACAAGTGCATAGAATTCCAAGTCAGGGATGACATGCTAGGAGTGGCCTCTCCCACATAAAACTTGCTATCGGTCTAGTAAAGTAGTCAATTGCTTAGGGACAATTTCGCAACTCCTACCACCACTTTTGCACACTCGCTATACTAACTTTATTGTGTCTTTATCTAAACAGCCCCTACTTTTTATTTACCCACTCTTTATTATCTTGCAAACCTATCCAACATCACCTACAAAGTACTTCTAGTTTTATAATTGTTCTAGGTAAAGCGAATGTCAAGCGTGCGTAGAGTTGTATCGGTGGTCGATAGAACTTGAGGGAATATTTGTTCTACCTTTAGCTACTCGTTGGGTTCGACACTCTTACTTATCGAAAGAGGTTACAATTGATCCCCTATACTTGTGGGTTATCAGACATCCGAAAGGCAATGGAAACGGGAGATTATACATATATTGAAGAGGGCCGGTGTGACAGGTACCGTGCATGCGTCTAGCTCAGCCAAAGACGAAGCCCCACCGAGCATGCCAGAGATGGAGGATGGGCTGCTATGAGAAGGTGTGGGAGCAGGTGTGGTTGCATGAGCAGGTGCTGCTACAATGCTAAACGAGCTGCTCCCAAAGAAGTTGGAAAGGGGAAAGTCCGCTACCTCTTTATATGGATTTTGCTTGGTCCAACTAACGGTAGCTGGAATCAAGACACTATACGAAGCTGCCACTTCCTCTCTTGCAGCACCTACGGCTACTTTTTCTATCGCTTCTTTGGTCTCAGCTGCTTTCTTATCAACCGCAATCTCAACCTTCTTGTCGATGTTTTCTTCGTCTAATCTCCGTCTTTGCTCTCTCTCCTCGGCTCTCTCACGATAGTACTTCTTCCACGTGGCGCCGTCTCCGACGCCGTGCATGCATCCATACAAAGGTCGAGTGTCCACCGAGAGTCCTTTCAATATGTTTAAGGCCCAGTTGAATGGGGTGTCCCACTTGGGCCTCGCCAACGCCTCAGACGACGAGTCGCTTTCGGCCACAACCCTGTGCTGCTCTTTCAGCAAAAGGAACGTGGATTGTTTACAAATGTGACTAAACGTGCAGTCGAATTGATCAGAAGATAAAATTAGGGGGTAAATTAATAATTACCAGCAGTCTCATGAACTCCTTCATGATCGCGTCCGTATCGAAAACCTTGTTGATTAGGTCCCAACGGTACCGGGCCCTGATGATGTCACGCTCTTGCGGGACGGTGAACTCCTCCAAGGGGTCTGGGATCCCCAGACTTTCGCGTTCCGCATTCTCCTTGGCCCATATGAGCCTCTTCCCTGTGTAGCGACAACTTCCGAGGTGGTGGCACCCCATGTTCCTCTCTTGAAGCCCCTTCATGTACTCTAACTTTTCTTTGGGATCTTTGGCAATGCAAGCATTTTTTAATATTTTGAACTGCTCTTCCATAATTGTCAAATTATCCTTTACAATCTTGGAGTAGGGTTCCTTTTTGACGATGATTCGATGTTTCACCCTTACTTTCTAAGCAGACAACACGCCGCTAAACTTGCCCATGGCGTGTCTGTTTATCTTCTTCATTGCCGGGTCTTGCCACGGTCACGTATATTTGATTTCATCCCGGACCAGGAACAAGAATCTGTGGTGCGACATATTTGGTATCTTCTTTAATTTCTCATCATTGATGGTGGCGGTTCCCCATAGGATGCAGCTTATTTGATTGCCGTAGCACATGCGCGCTTCTGCAGGCTCTTTTGGCTCGAAATTGCTAGGGTCCACCTCCGTGATCACCAGTCTAGTAGTGTTGAGCTGGTTTGGGTGTCGTATCCTCTTCGATTTTAATTCTATACCGGCTAATTCACCAGTCTCGGTGCTGGTCTCGGTGCCGGTCTCAGTGCCGGTGTCGGCCTCCATCTCGGATGTGACAGGGGGGCACGACAACAACTGTTCCTTGTCAAGATAGTTCAAATAGTTGTCTGGCGCCTCGTAGACATTGCAAACACCAGAACCATGTCCTTCATCGTTGCTAGCCATGTCTTCTATTATTAAATATAGTCAATTAATTGTAGCGATTCGACCTCAAATGGTCAAATCTCTGTGTATAAGTGTCATCCCTGGATCGGTAATGCTAACACACACAGTACTTGAAGGATTTATAACAGAGTGCAATCACACACTTATTACATCGAATGTCTCAAAAGAGAACTGATTACAATAATATGGCTTTAAGGCCATCTGAATAAGATAACTGTGGAAGCATCGAAGGTAAATGAGTCCATCAACTCCAATGGCATAGCTGAGTGCACGACAACAACCTAGCGCACCTTACTCTTTGTCTGAAAAGTCTGCAACATAATACGTTGCAGCCTGAAACGGCTCAGCACATGGAATATGCTGGCAAAATAACACAGTAGAGCAATGAACAAGATAACAACTACATCTACATGCATATATGGCTGGTGGAGGCTCTATGGTTATTGTTTTTGCGTAAAGCCAATTTTTCCCTACTGCAAAGGAATATATTTTATTTTAACTACAAAGTTTGTTGAAAACATTGAGAATGGAAACCACATCTCAATCCCAAAATTAATAATCAATAACCCAACAAATTAATTAAGAGTGATGAGATCATCATAATAATTCAAGCACCAGATACTCAAGATGTCCATAACCAGGGACACGGCTAACCATGATTAGTTTGTACACTCTGCAGAGGTTTGCGCACTTTTCCCCACAAGACTCGATCTCCTCCGTTGGATTTCTCGCACTACATGGTGTTTGAGAAATAGATGACCGAGACACAGTCTTTCGGAAGCATTAACTCTTTCGACAGGTAAACCGTACCACCTAGATCCCCTACATCTGCTAGTTTACCACTGAAAGAGGTCACACAACATACTCAACTATGCCAGTGCCCATAATGGCTTGTGGCTGCACACAGAAGTTTCGAGCATGAATAATCTTATGATCCCTTTGAGCCTGGGTCGTGAACCATAGGATGATCACATGGATTCCCCAGGATCTCTTTGGACAACACTGGATTCCCCAGGTGCCCACGAACAATCCACCGAGATGTGTATTAAAGTAGCCACCTTAAATAAACCCTTAGTTTATAATAATCTCTCACATCTGTCATGAATCACTCAAACCAAACCACATCTAGGAGCATAACATAGCAGTGTAAGCATAACGTAGAAGTAACTCCCAGGGTTTGAATTAAAGGACAATAGGTTCTACCTCATCATCTACTTCCCAGTACCCACATGTTATCAATCCTACTCATGCAATGTTTGAGGGTTGAAACTAATGCATAAAAATTGGGTAATAAGGGGATATGATCAAAGTGTTACTTGCCTTGCTGACAATCTGAAAACCATAGTGATTCGTAGTAGCACGCTTCACACTCCGGAAATTCTATCGCAAACAAACAATAGCATACATAAACAATCAAGCATAGATGCAAGGGTAAAACTAGGGATGAAAATGGAGCGAAAACGGACGGAACTGAGTGCTATCATATTTGTTTTTCACAGTTTTTTGCAGAAGTGGAAACGAATACAGAAACCTCGGAAATGAATACGGAAATAGATACTATCGGAAACGGACATGGAGCGAATACAAAACGGATACGAAAATAGAAATAGGCATTGATCGGAACTTAAAAACCCCTTGAATCATAGAGAAATACACACAAAAACAAACCAATTTAATGAGTTGTTAACACGGCTGCAAAATAATATCATTATGTTAGCAACTTAGCGTAGTATTGTAGTAGTATCGGACAATTGTGTCATTGTGTTCTTAGATCCATTCTACTAATTGTGTCATTGTGTTCTCTTTGGTGGTTGGGCTACAAAGCAGCTATAGGTCTATAGTAAAAACAGAAATTCCGTATTCATGGAAACAGAAAGTTCCGTTTCCATGCATGTTTCACCGGAAAACACCGTTCCATTTTTGTTTCCGTTTCCGCATAAAAAATTTCAGTTCCACTTCCATTTTGCAAATTTCCATTTCCATTTTCATATTTCCTCTCCGTTTCCATTTTTTCTCCGGAAAAACGGAAAGTTTCCACTCCATTTATTCCCTAGGTAAAACTCAAATAAAAAGATCCAAACTAAAAGTTCAACTGAAGAGCTTCGATTTGCAAAAAGAATCAATCAAATCGGAGCTACAAAACTCAAACTACGATCAAAAAAAGTTCGAATTCAAATCTGCTTGAAACCAAATTTTAATTTGTCTTCAAGTTGATTAACTAGAAAGAGGGGTTCGAGACGAAGATTTTGGCGTTGGTTTCACTAGATTTGGACAAACGTTTAAAAAGTTGCGAGGGTTTGAAGATCAGGGGCTAATCTACGATAAAAATAATTGCGGATAGGTACCTGGCCGTAAATAAAATAAAAAGTAAAACACTAACGAACGAACGTTCGCTAACAGAGACAAACGAACAAAAACGTTCGCGAACAGAGACGTTCGGTGAACGTTCGCTAAACAGAACCGATCGGTAAAACCGAGAAAACCCTAACCCTAAATTAAAACCGATCTAGATCGAAAACCGTAAGAAAACCGGCAGCGGTTTTTACCGGTTCATGACGAAAACCGGCGGTCAGCGGCGGCAGGATCCGGCGAACGGCGCGGCGGCGCGGGGCGGCTTCGTCAGTGGGGCGGCGACGTCGGCGGCACGTGACAGCGGTGGCGAGGAACAACGGCGGCGCGGCTTGGTGATGGTGGTGGCGCGGGTCGGGGTGGGGAGAGGCGGCGGGGTGGCTGGCCTTTTAAAGGCCCGAGAGGGAGGGCGGCGGCGGCGGCCGACTTGGGGGAGGGGCCGGGAGGCGCGGGGCGGGGCGGGGCACGCTCGCAGTCCGGCGGCGGCATGGTAGCACGGCGCGGGGAGGTGGTGGCGCTGGCGGGCCGGCCTGCTCGGCTGGGCCTTCGGCCCAGTCAGGCGGAAACTTCTTCTTTTTTTTAAATAAATTCCGCCGAAGAAAAAGAACCTAATAAAATATAAAATAGTTTCTAAAAATGTCAAAAACAATTTTCACCGTCTAAATAAAATATTTAGAACAAAGTGAACATTTTTCTGGCCTAAGATGTAATTTTCAAAAAATGCATTATTTTTTAATTCAAATAAAATAGCAATAAGAATCCAAATGAAACATATATTTGATTTTTAAAAAATTCCTCCAATATTCCTCTCTTTTTGAAGAAGTCATATTATCTTCTCTCTTTTATTTTGAATATTAGAAATATTCGGAGAGAAAAATATTAAAACCACATTGGTCCTATTTTCAAATTTGAGAAAATTCAAATATGAAAATTAATGAAATCTCCAACTCTCTCCTTGGGTCCTTGAGTTGCTTAAGATTTCTAGGATCACAACCAAAAATGCAGATAAAATATTATATGCATATGATGACCTATGTATAACATCCAAATAGAAAATTGGGATGTTACAAACCTACCCCCCTTAAGATGAATCTCGCCCTCGAGATTCGGGTTGGCTAGAAAATAGGTGTGGGTGGTCTTTTCGTAGGTCTTCTTCTCGCTCCCAGGTGGCTTCTTCCTTGGTATGGTGGCTCCACTGAACTTTGCAAAACTTGATAACCTTGCTGCATGTAACTCAGCTGGCAAACTCGAGAATCTTGATGGGTTTCTCCTCGTAGGTCAGCTCACTATCCAACTGAATTGCTTCCAGGGGCACTGTATCTCTCAGAGGAATATCGGCCATCTCAGCATGGCACTTCTTCAACTGGGAAACGTGAAACACATCATGAACTCCTGACAGTCCTTCGGGTAACTCCAACTTGTAGGCTACTTCTCCCCTACGCTCCAAACTCGGTATGGTCCTACAAATCTCGGGGCTAACTTTCCCTTAACTCCAAATCGTTTAACTCCTCGCAGAGGTGACACACGAAGATATGCTCTGTCTCCGATTTCATAGACTACCTCCTTGCGTTTAGTATCCGCATAACTCTTCTGCCTGGACTGAGATACCTTCAGTCTATCTCGAATTAACTTGACCTTCTCTTCGGGCTCCTTAATTAAGTCTGGTCCAAACAACTGACGGTCTCCAACTTCATCCTACATTAACGGTGTCCTGCACCTTCTTCCATACAAAGCTTCGAAAGGTGCCACCTTCAAACTTGCTTGATAACTGTTGTTGTATGAGAACTCTGCGTAGGGAAAATTATCATCCCAACTATATCCATAATCTAGCGCACAGGCTCTTAACATGTCCTCCAAAATCTGATTGACTCTCTCGGTCTGTCCATCTTTATGCAGATGAAAGGCTGTACTGAACTCTAGCCTAGTACCCAAAGTCTGGTGCAGCTGATTCCAAAACTTCGAGGTAAACTGTGTCCCTCTAAATGATATGATGGTCCTCGGGACTCCATGTAGAGATACGATCTGGTCATATATATATTGGCAACTTCGCTCTTGTATACGTGATTTTTTTCGGTGTCAAAACCGGCGGATCTCGGGTAGGGGGTCCCGAACTGTGCGTCTAAGGTCGATGGTAACAGGAGACAGGGGACACAATGTTTACCCAGGTTCGGGCCCTCTCTATGGAGGTAATACACTACTTCCTGCTAGATTGATCTTGAAAAATATGAGTATTACAGGAGTTGTTCTACCACGAGATCGTAATGGCTAAACCCTAGAAGTCTAGCCTGTATGACTACGATTATGATTGTCCCTCTATCCGGACTAAGCCCTCCGGTTTATATAGACACCGGAGGGGGCTAGGGTTGTACAAAGTCGGTTACAAAGAAGGGAATCTTCATATTTGATCGCCAAGCTTGCCTTCCACACCAAGGAGAGTCCCATCCGAACACGGGTGAGAGCCTTCGGTCTTCGTATCTTCACAGCCCATCAGTCTGGCCCATGGCTAACAGGCCGGACGCCCGAGGACCCCTTAGTCCAGGACTCCCTCAATAGCCCCTAAACCAGGCTTCAATGACGAGGTGTCCGACGCGTAGATTGTCTTCGGCAGTGCAAGGCGGGGTTCCCTTTCCCGAATACTCCAAGATAGTCTTCGGACGAACGTTTCCGGATCTGCAACACAAGTACCACACACAACCGTAGAAAATATAATATTTCACGAGTCCCATCCGCTGACAACTTTTTGCAAGATGACATCACGTCAGCCCGGTCATTATTTCGAACCATTTCCTGTCCTGCCGTTCCATGTTTCGAGGCGCAGTTTTTATTGGCACGTCTTGTCGAAGCAGAGATCATGTCCCCTTATTGCGGGATTCTCATCAATACGAGCGTGGGTAACCCAACCGTTCCATTAGAAAGATTCCTTAGGAATAGGCAGGTTTTCAGGCTTAGGAGGAGGCGTTCGATACCCGTTGCCTTTATAAAGGAGCCAAGGGCCGTCTCTTTTTACGCCAAACCTCTCCTCAGCCTTTCCAACCTCGAGCTCTAGCACCCAAAGTTCAACTTCATTGCCCCAAGCTTCCCAATCATGTTCGGACGCAGCCCACGGGGCCAATGGGTAGCTTCCTCCATTATAGAGGAGGACATTGCGAAGCTTCGGGCGGCCAGGTACCTGACCCCGGAGATCCCACACAGGCTTCCTGCTCAAGGACAGGTGATACGTCTCCAACGTATCTATAATTTTTGATTGCTTCATGCTATATTATATTCCGTTTTGGACATTATTGGGCTTTATTATACACTTTTATATTACTTTTGGGACTAACCTATTAACCGGAGGCCCAGCCCAGAATTGCTGTTTTTTTTGCCTATTTCAGAGTTTTGCAGAAAAAGAATATCAAACGGAGTCCAAATGGAATGAAACCTTCGGGAACGTGATTTTCTCAATGAACGTGATCCAGATGACTTGGACCCTACGTCAAGACATCAACCAGGAGGGCAC
>NC_041382.1:52135981-52142653 GCF_002162155.2 Triticum dicoccoides
CCTCCACCCTCGTGGGCCCCATGTTGCTCCACCGATGTACTCCTTCCTCCTGTATATACCTACATACCCCCAAACTACCAGATACGGAGCCAAAAACCTAATTCCACCGCCGCAACTTTCTGTACCTGCGAGATCCCATCTTGGGGCCTGTTCCAGAGCTCCACCGGAAGGGGCATCGATCACGGAGGGCCTCTACATCATCTCCAAGGCCTCTCCGATGAAGTGTGAGTAGTTTACCTCAGACCTTCGGGTCCATAGTTATTAGCTAGATGGCTTCTTCTCTCTTTTTGGATCTCAATACAATGTTCTCCCCCTCTCTTGTGGAGATCTATTCGATGTAATCTTCTTTTGCGGTGTGTTTGTCGAGATCCGATGAATTGTGGGTTTATGATCAAGATTATCTATGAACAATATTTGAGTCAAATCTGAATTCTTTTATGTATGATTGGTTATCTTTGCAAGTCTCTTCGAATTATCAGTTTGGTTTGGCCTACTAGATTGATCTTTCTTGAAATGGGAGAAGTGCTTAGCTTTGGGTTCAATCTTGCGGTGTCCTTTCCTAGTGACAGTAGGGGCAGCAAGGCACGTATTGTATTGTTTCCATTGAGGATAAAAAGATGGGGTTTATATCGTATTGGATGAGTTTATCCCTCTACATCATGTCATTTTCTTAATGCATTACTCTGTTCTTCATGAACTTGATACTCTAGATGCATGCTGGATAGCGGTCGATGTGTGGAGTAATAGTAGTAGATGCAGAATCGTTTCGGTCTACTTGTTTCGGACGTGATGCCTATATACATGATCATACCTAGATATTCTCATAACTATGCTCAATGCTATCAATTGCTCGACAGTAATTCGTTCACCCATTGCAAATACTTATGCTATCTTGAGAGAAGCCACTAGTGAAACCTATGGCCCCGGGTCTATTTTCCATCATATTAATCTTCCTACACTTTGCTATTTACGTTGCCATTTACTTTGCTTTATTTACTTTGTATCTTTATCATAAAAATACCAAAAATATTATCTATCATCTCTATCAGATCTCACTCTCGTAAGAGACCGTGAAGGGATTGACAACCCCTTTATCGCGTTGGTTGCGAGGTTCTTGTTTGTTTGTGCAGGTGCGAGGGACTCGTGCGTGGCCTCCTACTGGATTGATACCTTGGTTCTCAAAAACTGAGGGAAATACTTACGCTGCTTTACTGCATCACCCTTTCCTCTTCAAGGGAAAACCAACGCAGTGCTCAAGAGGTAGCAAGAAGGATTTCTGACGCCGTTGTCGGGGAGTCTACGCTCAAGTCAAGCCATACCAAGTACCCATCACAAACTCATATCCCTCGCACTACATTATTTGCCATTTGCCTCTCGTTTTCCTCTCCCCCACTTCACCCTTGCCATTTTATTCGTCCTCTCTTTTCCGTTCGCCTCTTTTCGCTCTTTGCTTGTTTGCTTGCTTGTTGGATTGCTTGTTTGTCACGATGGCTCAGGATAATACTAAATTGTGTGACTTTACCAATACCAACAATAATGATTTTCTTAGCACTCCGATTGCTCCTCTTAATGATACTGAATCTTGTGAAATCAATGCTGCTTTGTTGAATCTTGTTATGAAAGATCAATTCGCCGGCCTTCCTAGTGAAGATGTCGCTACCCATCTAAATAGCTTTGTTGATTTGTGTGATATGCAAAAGAAGAGGGATGTTGATAATGATATTGTTAAACTGAAGCTATTTCCTTTTTCGCTTAGAGATCATGCTAAAGTGTGGTTTTCCTCTTTGCCTAAAAGTAGTATTGATACATGGAATAAGTGCAAAGATGCTTTTGTCTCTAAGTATTTTCCTCCCGCTAAAATCATCTCTCTTAGAAACGATATTATGAATTTTAAGCAACTTGATCATGAACATGTTGCACAAGCTTTGGAGAGGATGAAATTAATGATACGTAATTGCCCCACTCATGGTTTGAATTTGTGGATGATTATACAAAAAATATATGCCGGATTGAATTTTGCTTCTAGAAATCTTTTAGATTCGGCCGCGGGAGGCACTTTTATGGAAATCACTTTAGGAGAAGCTACTAAACTCCTAGATAATATTATGGTTAACTATTCTCAATGGCACACCGAAAGATCTACTAATTAAAAAGTGCATGCTATAGAAGAGATTAATGTTTTGAGTGGAAAGATGGATGAACTTATGAAATTATTTGCTACTAAAAGTGTTTCTTCAGATCCTAATGATATGCATTTGTCTACTTTGATTTATAATAATAATGAATCTATGGATGTGAATTTTGTTGGTAGGAATAATTTTGGTAACAACGCTTATAGAGGAAATTTTAACCCTAGGCCGTTTCCTAGTAATTTATCTAATAATTATGGTAATTCCTACAACAATTCTTATGGAAATTTTAATAAGATGCCCTCTTAATTTGAGAATAGTGTCAAAGAGTTTATGAATTCACAAAACAATTTCAATGCTTTGCTTGAAGAAAAATTGCTTAAAGTTGATGAATTGGCTAGGAACGTTGATAGAATTTCTCTTGATGTTGCTTCTTTAAAGCTTAGATCTATTCCTCCTAAGCATGATATCAATGAGTCTCTCAAAGCCATGAGAATTTCCATTGATGAGTGCAAAGAAAGAACCACTAGGATGCGTGCGACGAAAGATGCCTTTATGAGAGCGTGTTCTTCTAGTTCCTATGAAAATAAAGATGAAGATCTAAAAGTTATTGATGTGTCCCCTATTAAATCTTTGTTTTGCAATATGAATCTTGATAATGATGGGATTGAATATGATCCACCTTTACCTAGAAGGTGTTCCAAAAATTCGGAGTTTTTAGATCTTGATGCTAAAATTGATAAAAGTGGGATTGAAGAAATCAAAGCCCTAGATGTTGCTAAACCCACTACTTTGGATTTCAAGGAATTTAATTATGAAAATTTCTCTTTAATTGATTGTATTTCCTTGTTGCAGTCCGTGCTAAATTCTCCGCATGCTTATAGTCAAAATAAGGCTTTTACTAAACATATCATTGATGCTTTGATGCAATCTTATGAAGAAAAGCTTGAGTTGGAAGTTTCTATCCCTAGAAAACTTTATGATGAGTGGGAACCTACTATTAAGATTAAAATTAAAGATCATGAGTATTATGCTTTGTGTGATTTGGGTGCTAGTGTTTCCATGATTCCGAAAGTTTTGTGTGATTTGCTAGGTTTCCATGACTTGATGATTGCTCTTTAAATTTGCACCTTGCGGACTCCACTATTAAAAAACCTATGGGAAGAATTAATGATATTCTTATTGTTGCAAATAGGAATTATGTGCCCGTAGATTTTATCGTTCTAGATATAGATTGCAATCCTTCATGTCCTATTATTCTTGGTAGACCTTTTCTTAGAACGATTGGTGCAATTATTGATATGAAGGAAGGGAATATTAGATTCCAATTTCCGTTGAGGAAAGGCATGGAACACTTCCCTAGAAAGAAAATAAAATTACCGTATGAATCTATCATGAGAGCCACTTATAGTTTTCCCACCAAATATGGCAATACCTAGATCTATCCTTGCTATTATGCCTAGCTAGGGGCATTAAACGATAGCGCTTGTTGGGAGGCAACCCAATTTTATTTTAGTTTTTCTCTTTTTGCTTCTGTTTAGGAATAAATAATTTGTCTAGCCTCTGGTTAGATTCGTTTTTGTGTTTTAGTTAGTGTTTGTGCCAAGTAAAACCGTTAGGATAACCTACGGTAGTAGTTATTTTGATTCTGCTGCAGAAAACAGAAACTTCGTGCGCACGAAATTAGTTTTCATAAATCACAGGAACGTTCTTTTGAGTTGATTCTTTTTGATGTAGATCAATAAACAAATTATATAGAACTTCCTAATTTGTATGAATTTTGCACGTTCCATAAGTTTGCGTTAGTTACAGATTACTATAGACTGTTCTGTTTTTGACAGATTCTGTTTTACATGTGTTGTTTGCTTATTTTGGTGATTCTATGGCTAGTAAAATAGTTTATGAACCATAGGGAAGTTGGAATACAGTAAGTTTAACACCAATATAAATAAAGAATTAGTTCATTATAGTACCTTGAAGTGGTGTTTTGTTTTCTTTCGCTAACGGAGCTTATGAGATTTTCTGTCGAATTTTGTGTTGTGAAGTTTTCAAGTTTTGGGTGAAAGATTTGATGGATTATGGAACAAGGAGTGGCAAGAGCCAAAGCTTGGGGATGCCCATGGCACCCCAAGATAATCTAACGACACCTAAAAGCCAAATCTTGGGGATGCTCCGGAAGGCATCCCCTCTTTCATCTACTTCCATCGGTAACTTTACTTGGAGCTATATTTTTATTCACCACATGATATGTGTTTGCTTGGAGCGTCTTGTATTATTTGAGTCTTTGCTTTTTAGTTTACCACAATTATCCTTGCTGTACACACCTTTTGAGAGAGCCACATATAATCCGGAATTTATTAGAATACTCTATGTGCTTCACTTATATCTTTTGAGCTATATAGTTTTTGCTCTAGTGCTTCACTTAAATCTCTTAGAGCACGGTGGTGGATTTGCTTTATAGACACTATTGTTCTCTCATGCTTCACTTATATCATTTAGATAGTCCTACAAAACAGCATGGTAGTTTTCCTTGATAACGAAATTAATCCTATTAGGCAAAATATTCAACTCTAGTAAAATTTCTCTTACGAGTGCGTTGAATACTAAGAAAAGTTTGATGCTTGATGATTGTTTTTGAGATATGGAGGTAGTAATATTAGAATCATGCTAGTTGAGTAATTACGAATTTGGAAAAATACTTGTGTTGAAGTTTGTGATTCCCGTAGCATGCACGTATAGTGAACCGTTATGTGATGAAGTCGGAGCATGATATATTCATTGATTGTCTTCCTTATGTGTGGAGGTCGGGATCGCGCGATGGTTAACTCCTACCAACCCTTCCCCTAGGAGCATGCGTGTAATACTTTGTTTTGATGACTTCTAAATTTTCGCAATAAGTATGTGAGTTCTTTATGACTAATGTTGAGTCCATGGATTATACGCACTCTCACCTTTCCGCCATTGCTAGCCTCTCTAGTACTGCGCAACTTTCGCCAGTGCAATACACCCACCATATACCTTCCTCAAAACAGCCACCATACATACCTATTATGGCATTTCCATAGCCATTCCGAGATATATTGCCATGCAACTTTCCACCGTTCTGTTTATAATGACAGGCTCCATCATTGTCATATTGCTTAGCATGATCATGTAGTTGACATCGTATTTGTGGCAAAGCCACCGTTCATAATTATTTCATACATGTCAGTCATGATTCATTGCATATCCCGGTACACCGCCGGAGGCATACACATAGAGTCATATTTTGTTCTAAGTATCGAGTTGTAATTCTTGAGTTGTAAAGTAAATAGAAGTGTGATGATCATCATTATTAGAGCATTGTCCCATGTGAGGAAAGGTGATGGAGACTATGATTCCCCCACAAGTCGGGATGAGACTCGGGACTAAAAAAAGAGGCCATAAAAAAAGAGAAAAGGCCCAAATAAAAAATGAGAGAAAAAGAGAGAAGGGACAATGTTACTATCCTTTTACCACACTTGTGCTTCAAAGTAGCACCAAGATCCTCATGATAGAGAGTCTCTCGTTTTGTCACTTTCATATACTAGTGGGAATTTTTCATTATAGAACTTGGCTTGTATATTCCAATGATGAGCTTCCTCAAATTGCCCTAGGTCTTCGTGAGCAAGCAAGTTCGATGCACACCCACTTAGTTTCTTTTGATCTTTCATATACTTATAGCTCTAGTGCATCCGTTGCATGGCAATCCCTACTCACTCACATTGATATCTATTGATGGACATCTCCATAGCCCGTTGATATGCCTAGTTGATGTGAGACTATCTTCTCCTTTTTTGTCTTCTCCACAACCACCATATTCTATTCCACATACAGTGCTATGTCCACGGCTCACGCTCATGTATTGCGTGAAAATTGAAAAAGTTTGAAAATTCTAAAGTATGAAACAATTGCTTGGCTGAAACTGGGGTTGTGCATGATTTAAATATTTTGTGTGATGAAGATAGAGCATAGCCAAACTATATGATTTTGTAGGGATAACTTTCTTTAGCCATGTTATTTTGAGAAGACATGATTGCTTAGTTAGTATGCTTGAAGTATTATCACTTTTGTGTCAATATTAAACTTTTATCTTGAATCTCTCGGATCTGAATATTCATACCACAATTAAGAGGTTTACATTAAAAACCCATGCTAAGTAGCATTCCACATCAAAAATTCTGTTTTTATCATTTACCTACTCGAGGACGAGCAGGAATTAAGCTTGGAGATGCTTGATACGTCTCCAACGTATCTATATTTTTTTATTGCTTCATGCTATATTATATTCTGTTTTGGACATTATTGGGCTTTATTATACACTTTTATATTACTTTAGGGACTAACCTATTAACCAGAGGCCCGGCCCAGAATTGCTGTTTTTTGCCTATTTTAGAGTTTCGCAGAAAAAGAATATCAAACGGAGTCCAGACGAAATGAAACCTTCGGGAACGTGATTTTCTCAACGAACGTGATCCAGAGGACTTGTACCCTACGTCAAGACATCAACCAGGAGGGCACGAGG
>NC_041382.1:52142950-52164069 GCF_002162155.2 Triticum dicoccoides
TCATGGGCCCTCTGTTGCTCCACCGACGTACTCCTTCCTCCTACTACGTACCCCCAAACTACCAGATACGGAGCCAAAAACCTAATTCCACCACCGCAACTTTCTGTACCTGCGAGATCCCATCTTGGGGCCTGTTCCGAAGCTCCGCCGGAAGGGGCATCGATCACGGAGGGCCTCTACATCATCTCCAAGGCCTCTCCGATGAAGTGTGAGTAGTTTACCTCAGACCTTCGGGTCCATAGTTGTTAGCTAGATGGCTACTTCTCTCTCTTTGGATCTCAATACAATGTTCTCCCCCTCTCTTGTGGAGATCTATTCCATGTAATCTTCTTTTGCGGTGTGTTTGTCGAGATCCGATGAATTGTGGGTTTATGATCAAGATTATCTATGAACAATATTTGAGTCAAATCTGAATTATTTTATGTATGATTGGTTATCTTTGCAAGTCTCTTTGAATTATCAGTTTGGTTTGGCCTACTAGATTGATCTTTCTTGCAATGGGAGAAGTGCTTAGCTTTGGGTTCAATCTTGCGGTGTCCTTTCCCAGTGACAGTAGGGGCAGCAAGGCACGTATTGTATTGTTGCCATCGAGGATAAAAAGATGGGGTTTATATCATATTGCATGAGTTTATCCCTCTACATCATCTCATCTTTCTTAATGCATTACTCTGTTCTTCATGAACTTAATACTCTAGATGCATGCTGGATAGCGGTCGATGTGTGGAGTAATAGTAGTAGATGCAGAATCGTTTCAGTCTACTTGTTTCGGACGTGATGCCTATACACATGATCATACCCAGATATTCTCATAACTATGCTCAATTCTATCAATTGCTCGACAGTAATTCGTTCACCCATCGCAAATACTTATGCTATCTTGAGAGAAGCCACTAGTGAAACCTATGGCCCCCGGGTCTATTTTCCATCATATTTATCTTCTTACACTTTGCTATTTATGTTGCCATTTACTTTGCTTTATTTACTTTGCATCTTTATCATAAAAATACCAAAAATATTATCTATCATCTCTATCAGATCTCACTCTCGTAAGAGACCGTGAAGGGATTGACAACCCCTTTATCGTGTTAGTTGCGAGGTTCTTGTTTGTTTGTGCAGGTGCGAGGGACTCGTGCGTGGCCTCCTACTGGATTGATACCTTGGTTCTCAAAAACTGAGGGAAATACCTACGCTGCTTTACTGCATCACCCTTTCCTCTTCAAGGGAAAACCAACGCAGTGCTCAAGAGGTAGCAACAGGTTATTCCGACTCCCAGATCCGGCGAGAGGGTCGTATTCATCTCTCACTTCCTCCGAGGGCTAGGGTTCGCTCTTCACCGCTTCGTCCGGGGGCTCATTTTTTATTACGAACTAGATTTTCACGATCTAGCCCCAGATTCTTTTCTCCACGTCTCAGCGTTTATCATCACATGTGAGGCCTTCCTCCGAATTCCCCCACACTTCGGCTTATGGCTCAAGACCTTAAGTGTGAAGCCTAAGGTGGTCGATGGGAAACAAACGGAGTGCGGCGGTGTTGTAGTGAGCAAGCTTACCAATACTCTCTGGCCAAAAGGCTCTTTCACCGAAACTTACAACCAATGGCAGCGGGAGTGGTTTTATGTCACAGAACCCCGTGGTACTAAGTGGGCTGATATACCTGCGTTCCGTTTTGCCCCTCCATCATAGCTTGCATCATGGATTAATAAGGGGTTGGACTGCGGATCAGTTGATGAAGTGCAGACTCTACAGAGAAGCATCCCGACCCTCCTTGAGAAGGACATCGATCTTGTCAATGTGATTCAAGTAATGCTAGTCTCCCGAACCCTGCCATGACAGCGTAGGCCTCTCCGCATGTGGGAGTTTAATCCCGAAGGACCACGAAACCTCCAACACTTCTTCGGCACTATGCACAAAGGAATGTGGAAGTTGTTTTCGGGAAATGAAAACAGTGGCCGGACACCACCGAGGACCTCGGCCTCGACTGCAACCATCCGGATACCTCGGTAAGCGCTCAACTCCCGAACACTTTGTAGTTAAGTACACCGTAATACATTACCGAGCGAACTATCTTCCTCCAGGGCTAGACAAAGAAAGCGGAGCAAATTAGGTGTTCGGCCACCCTTCCCGAAGACTCAGCGGATCCTGTACTAACAAGGATGCTGGCCCCGGCACCGTACCAGGTGCCTGCGGAGGGAGACAAGGTGGAGAGTGGGAAGGCCAAGGGTGGACTCCCTTCCGAGGGTATATCAGACACCGTGTCCGGGGAGATCAGGATCCCCCTGACCGAAGACAAAAGTGAAGGAGAGGCCAACATCCCTTTTCCCCATGGTAGGGAGAGGGCGGCCTCCGAAGAATGGGAGGAAAGGACTCCTAAGCGGGGCAAGATGCCCCTGTCGGGTGGCTCGGGACTGGAGGATGACATCATCGCACAGTCCCATGATGAGGACGAGCCTCTAGCCAAATCGTAAGTGAACAAGGGTGTTTAAACATGTTTCGTTCCTTCCCTGTTACCAAGGTAACGTCTAGAATATATGTTGCTGCAGCTCGGTGCACAAACCTTCTTCACCAATCCTCTTCCTCGGGGGACCTTCTCACTAAGATGATGGAAAGCGAGACACCTCCACCGGTCTCCTTGCCCAATAGGGCGGACGACCTCGAGGTGTCGTCCCAGAGGGTCTCTCCTGGTCAACAAGTGGTGCGAGGGGTGATGAAGACACTACCCGAAGGTGATACTTCGGCAGCCCAGGGTCCGGTAGCCAGCAACGAAGGCCCCGAACTGTCCGGCCTACGGCCGGAGACAACTCCAGGGATGAATAAACGGACCCTTTCAAAGGGAGACCGTACTCCCACAGCAGCTTCCGGAGGTCCAGAAGCGCCAGATATATTGACAAACATGCTGCGACAGGCATCCATCTCGAAGGAACATCATACCTTGATGGGTACGGTGGTTGAAAAGGTTCTCTCCGCGAAAAGCGGATTGACTGAAGCCTGCACGAGCCTGCTAAGAGGCTTCGAGGTTTGTACTGTAAATTTTTTGATTGTGCTTTATTCACAAACTGCACCTGTGTATAGATAGTAGCCCCTGAGACTCGGATTGGCTTCCTGAGGGAGGCGATCACAGGATCAAAAAAGACATGACCAGCGAATAATATGATTAATGAAAATGCAGGCTGTCACTTCCCTGGCGTCCACCCGGATTACAGAGGTTGCCAATCTGGAGCGGAAGCTTGATGTGGCAGGAGATGACCTTACGCTTATCAACAAGCGTCTTGACGAGTCGCAAGGTATGTTTTTGGGGCAGCCCTTATAAGCGCGTGCTTTCTAATGTAAGCATGATGCAAAATATTGTATATTGAGATATGCATGACTGCAGATGGTGCCGCCGCGGTCGAGATCCTTCTGGCTGTGCTGGCCCGGCCCAAGGAGCAGGCCTAGATTGGTAACGCTCTGCCGAGAAGGCATCTGCCGAGTTAAAGGCCGAACAGGCTGCTCGGCGCCAATGTGAGGAGAAAATATCCACGATGGCGCGTGAGTTAAAGGATGCCGCTAGCCACTGTGAATTCCTCGAGAAGGATAATAAAGTCAAAATGGCTGATCTTGACAAGGCCTTACGAGAGGCGAAAGAAGCGCGGTCCGAGTCTAGAGCGGCCCGGGAGGAGATCCGACAAGCTGGGGACATCGCGGCTGGTAAGCCCTTTTTATTGCAAACTAAGTTCGGCGATCCGAATTATGCTCCGCTTAATCAAGTGTGGAGTTCTCTAGACGCATTATTGGATTTGCCGAAGAGTGCTTCCGATGCGGCGCATTTTTACCAAGCGCAAGAAGGGTATGCAACGGAGAAGCTTTTCTGGTCACAATTTGGTGCGTCAAAGC
The DNA here is from genome assembly GCF_002162155.2 of Triticum dicoccoides. Taxonomy (NCBI): domain Eukaryota; kingdom Viridiplantae; phylum Streptophyta; class Magnoliopsida; order Poales; family Poaceae; genus Triticum; species Triticum dicoccoides. The sequence continues at coordinate 52,146,820 of NC_041382.1, forward strand.
GCCCACTGTTGCTGAACGAACAGATGATCCAATGGGCCGAGCTCCACAGACTATCTGGTTCTGCCATGAACGACGCCGTGATTGGGGTGTGGACGAACGAGCCAATTCCGGATAGTTATTTTGGTTCGGTGCGGCGACTTGTGATGCGATTCCGTGTGTCGACGTCGTTAAGCGGTCAGCGTGCATTAAAGGTGCACGGATGGCCTTTGCCTGTGTCAAGACATACTGGGCGAAGATGAAGGCCACTGATGTTGCAGCGAAGGGTCCACCCAAGGGCAAGGACCATCACGCACCAGAGCATTATTTCGAGGATGTCCTGGAGGGTGCCCGCTTGATAGAGGGTCAATGCTCGAAAAACATGATATTCGAGTGAAATGTACGGAAATTTGTAAAAGACAATTTTATAATAAGGCTATTTTTTGTAGTTTCGCCTAAAACTTTTGTTCCTCCTGTGCGCCCGTTTTTGCATTAATCTGAAAGTTTTCCAGTCGTTGGCTTCAGCCCCCTCGTATAAAGTACGGGGGTGTTCAGAAAAGCATTTGATCACTCTTAACCCAACGTCTTGGTCCATTAAGGAGGTGTCAATGCGGTGAACTAGGCAATCGGACTATAGGGCGTTAACACTTTCACTTAGCCATAGGAGTTTTATGGGGGGATTACGATATATCCCCTGGTATGTACACGGCTTATTCCAATATGGTGTGTTACATATATGACCTGAAGAAAAAGGTCCTTCTTATAATACGGAGGGGATCGCGAAAGATTCCAATAAGTCATCGAGTGGTTGACCAACTCTCGCCGCATCAGGATAGTCCGTTTTTGGCTTTCTCTACTGAGGTGCTTGACCAGGTGAACCGGAAGCACAATCGCAGTAGTTCTTCCTTTACTACCTTAGCCGATAGAGTGGAACGTAAGGTAGCAAGCACAGGAGCCGGGCAACCCAACTATTGATCCAAGACATGATTCAGAGCTGATGCATATAAGGCCAAACTCGCGACGCCGAAGTACGCTACAAAGCTGTTCGGACTTGTAGGCAACTCATTTGTTCCCATACCGAGCCCCTGGCAAGTTATGCCGAGGTGTATGTGTGAAAACAACCACAAGGGCCAAATTCAGTTCTTTTAGAAAAAAGCGAATGCTGGATGCGGATTATGTTTACTGGGACATGAGTGATATGCCAATCATTATTTTGTAGCAAACAAAGCCACAGCACTGGCTATTTGACATGCCCGGGGTCGAAGGCGGAGGGAAAAGGCACTTTACAGGCTCGAAATAAGGAGTGTGGTCTACAAAAAGTTATTTTGGACCTCCTGTCGCATGTCTGCGCCGCTTGTCCTCGGTGAGGGGGCTCCTTCACGGAAATAGCCCTTAGGTGAGTGTACGAACCCGAACTCCGATGGAGTCCATGAGATGACCAGCCTTTGCGTCAGTTGTGGTAAAGGATATATAATGAAAAAGAAAGAGTAGTTTAAAAAAGAAACAGAGGTTATGGGAGTACTTGCAGGCTCGTCCGTATTGTGCTTCCGTCGATGCCCAGGGTATCTTGGGTGCATAGTTATGTATGCGCGGTACAGATTTCACTGGTATATGAGGTGGACGGCGGAAGCTGAACTGCTAGTCCCACTCCGGAATTGGTCGATCCTATTGAGCGGAGATCGGTGGCTTAATGGCTGACAAGGTATGCGGTTTAATAAGACCGCTTTGTACTTCAGCTGAGGTTGTCGTAGTATGCCCTTAGTCCGGAGGGAGTGCTTCTCTTGCTCCCTTGTAGGGTTGTGTGTCACGTTGATACGTCTCCATCGTATCTACTTTTCCAAACATTTTTGCCCTTGTTTTGTACTCTAACTTGCATGATTTGAATGGAACTAACCCGGACTGACGATGTTTTCAGCAGAATTGCCATGGCGTTATTTTTGTGCAGAAATAAAAGTTCTCGGAATGACCTGAAAATCAACGGAGAATATTTTTGGAATTAATAAAAAATACTAGCGAAAGAATCAAGGCCAGGGGGCCCACACCCTGTCCACGAGGGTGGGGGCGCGCCTACCCCCTGGGCGCGCCCCCTGCCTCATGGCCCCCCCTGGTGCTCCACCGACCTCAACTCCAACTCAATATATTCGTGTTTGGGGAGAAAAAAATCAGAGAGAAGGATTCATCGCATTTTACGATACGGAGCCGCCGCCAAGCCCTAAACTCTCTCGGGAGGGCTGATCTGGAGTCCGTTCAGGGCTCCGGAGAGGGGAATCCGTCGCCATCGTCATCATCAACCTTCCTCCGTCACGAATTTCATGATGCTCACCGCTATGCGTGAGTAATTCCATCGTAGGCTTGCTGGACGGTGATGGGTTGGATGAGATTTATCATGTAATCGAGTTAGTTTTGTTAGGGTTTGATCCCTAGTATCCACTATGTTCTGAGATTGATGTTGCTATGACTTTGCTATGCTTAATGCTTGTCACTAGGGCCCCAGTGCCATGATTTCAGATCTGAACCTATTATGTTTTCATGAATATATGCAAGTTCTTGATCCTATCTTGCAAGTCTATAGTCACCTATTATGTGTTATGATCCATTAACCCCGAAGTGACAATAATCGGGATCCTTACCGGTGATGACCATAGTTTGAGGAGTTCATGTATTCATTAAGTGTTAATGCTTTGGTCAGGTACTCTATTAAAAGGAGGCCTTAATATCCCTTAGTTTCCAATAGACCCCGCTGCCACGGGAGGGTAGGACAAAAGATGTCATGCAAGTTCTTTTCCATAAGCACGTATGACTATATTCGGAATACATGCCTACATTACATTGATGAATTGGAGCTAGTTCTGTGTCACCCTATGTTATAATTGTTGCATGAATAATTGCATCCGGCATAATTATCCATCATCGATCCAATGCCTACGAGCTTTTCACATATTGTTCTCCGCTTAGTTACTTTTCTGTTGCCACTATTACAATCACTACAAAACAGCTACTGTTACTTTTGCCATCATTATCAGTACTTCCATACTACTTTGCTACTAAATACTTTGCTGCAGATATTGTTCTTGTCGTTATGTTGTTGTCCTTTGGTGCCCATCATATGAGCGCGCGCGTGGATCACACCATAGGGTTAGTTGTATGTTGATAGGACTATGTATTGGAGGGCAAGAGAGACAGAAGCTTCTACCTAGCATAGAAATTGATGCATACGAGATTGAAGGGGGGCCAATATATCTTAATGCTATGGTTGGGTTTTACCTTAATGAACGTTAGTAGTTGCGGATGCTTGCTAATAGTTCCAATCACAAGTGCATAGAATTCCAAGTCAGGGATGACATGCTAGTAGTGGCCTCTCCCACATAAAACTTGCTATTGGTCTTGTAATGTAGTCAATTGCTTAGGGACAATTTTGCAAATCCTACCACCACTTTTGCACACTCGCTATACTAACTTTATTGTGTCTTTATCTAAACAGCCCCTACTTTTTATTTACCCAGTCTTTATTATCTTGCAAACCTATCCAACATCACCTACAAAGTACTTCTAGTTTTATAATTGCTCTAGGTAAAGCGAATGTCAAGCGTGCGTAGAGTTGTATTGGTGGTCGATAGAACTTGAGGGAATATTTGTTCTACCTTTAGCTACTCGTTGGGTTTGACACTCTTACTTATCGAAAGAGGCTACAATTGATCCCCTATACTTGTGGGTTATCAGACATCCGGAAGGCAACGGAAACGGGAGATTATACATATGTTGAAGAGGGCCGGTGTGACAGGTACCGTGCATGCGTCTAGCTCAGCCAAAGACGAAGCCCCACCGAGCACGCCAGAGATGGAGGATGGGCTTCTATGAGAAGGTGCGGGAGCAGGTGTGGTTGCGTGAGCAGGTGATGCTACAATGCTAAACGAGCTGCTCCCAAAGAAGTTGGAAAGGGGAAAGTCCGCTACCTCTTTATCTGGATTTTGCTTGGTCCAACTGACGGTAGCTGGAATCAAGACACTCTATGAAGCTGCCATTTCCTCTCTTGCAGCACCTACCGCAACTTTTTCTATCGCTTCTTTGGTCTCAGCTGCTTTCTTATCAACCGCAATCTCAACCTTCTTGTCGATGTTTTCTTCGTTTAATCTCCGTCTTTGCTTTCTCTCCTCGGCTCTCTCACGATAGTACTTCTTCCATGTGGCGCCGTCTCCGACGCCGTGCATGCATCCATACAAAGGTCGAGTGTCCACCGAGAGTCATTTCAATATGTTTAAGGCCCGGTTGAATGGGGTGTCCCACTTGGGCCTCGCCAACGCCTCAGACGGCGAGTCGCTTTCGGCCGCAATCCTGTGCTGCTTTTTCAGCAAAAGGAACGTGGATTGTTTACAAATGTGACTAAACATGCAGTCGAATTGATTAGAAGATAAAATTAGGGGGTAAATTAATAATTACCAGCAGTCTCATGAACTCCTTCATGATCGCGTCCGTATCGAAAACCTTGTTGACTAGGTCCCAACGGTACCGGGCCCTGATGATGTCACGCTCTTGCGGGACGGTGAACTCCTCCAAGGGGTCTGGGATCCCCAGACTTTCGCGTTCCGCATTCTCCTTGGCCCATATGAGCCTCTTCCCTGTGTAGCGACAACTTCCGAGGTGGTGGCACCCCATGTTCCTCTCTTGAAGCCCCTTCATGTACTCTGACTTTTCTTTGGGATCTTTGGCAATGCAAGCATTTTTTAATATTTTGAACTGCTCTTCCGTAATTGTCAAATTATCCTTTACAATCTTGGAGTAGGGTTCCTTTTTGACGATGATTCGATGTTTCACCCTTACTTTCTAAGCGGACAACACGCCGCTAAACTTGCCCATGGCACGTCTGTTTATCTTCTTCATTGCCGGGTCTTGCCACGGTCACGTATATTTGATTTCATCCCGGACCAGGAACAAGAATCCGTGGTGCGACATATCTGGTATCTTCTTTAATTTCTCATCATTGATGGTGGCGGTTCCCCATAGGATGCAGCTTATTTGATTGCCGTAGCACATGCGCGCTTCTGCAGGCTCTTTTGGCTCGAAATTGCTAGGGTCCACCTCCGTGATCACCAGTCTAGTAGTGTTGAGCTGGTTTGGGTGTCGTATCCTCTTCGATTTTAATTCTATACCGGCTAATTCACCAGTCTCGGTGCTGGTCTTGGTGCCGGTCTCAGTGCCGGTGTCGGCCTCCGTCTCGGATGTGACAGGGGGGCACGGCAACAACTGTTCCTTGTCAAGATAGTTCAAATAGTTGTCTGCCGCCTCGTAGACATTGCAAACACCAGAACCATGTCCTTCATCGTTGCTAGCCATGTCTCCTATGATTAAATATAGTCAATTAATTGTAGCGATTCGACCTCAAATGGTCAAATCTCTGTGTATAAGTATCATCCCTGGATCGGTAATGCTGACACACGCAGTACTTGAAGGATTTATAACAGAGTGCAATCACACACTTATTACATTGAATGTCTCAAAAGAGAACCGATTACAATAATATGGCTTTAAGGCCATCTGAATAAGATAACTGTGGAAGCATCGAAGGTAAATGAGTCCATCAACTCCAACGGCATAGCTGAGTGCATGACAACAACCTAGCGCACCTTACTCTTTGTCTGAAAAGTCTGCAACATAATACGTTGCAGCCTGAAACGGGTCAGCACATGGAATATGCTGGCAAAATAACATAATAGAGCAATGAACAAGATAACAACTACATCTACATGCATATATGGCTGGTGGAGGCTCTATGGTTATTGTTTTTGCGTAAAGCCAATTTTTCCCTACTGCAAAGGAATATATTTTATTTTAACTACAAAGTTTGTTGAAAACATTGAGAATGGAAACCACATCTCAATCCCAAAATTAATAATCAATAACCCAACAAATTAATTAAGAGTGATGAGATCATCATAATAATTCAAGCACCAGATACTCAAGATGTCCATAACCAGGGACACGGCTAACCATGATTAGTTTGTACACTCTACAGAGGTTTGCGCACTTTTCCCCACAAGACTCGATCTCCTCCGTTGGATTTCTCGCACTACATGGTGTTTGAGAAACAGATGACCGAGACACAGTCTTTCGGAAGCATTAACTCTTTCGACAGGTAAACCGTACCACCTAGATCCCCTACATCTGCTAGTTTACCACTGAAAGAGGTCACACAACATACTCAACTATGCTAGTGCCCATAATGGCTTGTGGCCGCACACAGAAGTTTCTAGCATGAATAATCTTATGATCCCTTTGAGCCTGGGTCGTGAACCATAGGATGATCACATGGATTCCCCAGGATCTCTTTGGACAACACTGGATTCCCCAGGTGCCCACGAACAATCCACCGAGATGTGTATTAAAGTAGCCACCTTAAATAAACCCTTAGTTCATAATAATCTCTCACATCTGTCATGAATCACTCAAACCAAACCACATCTAGGAGCATAGCATAGCAGTGTAAGCATAACATAGAAGTAACTCCCAGGGTTTGAATTAAAGGACAATAGGTTCTACCTCATCATCTACTTCCCAATACCCACATGTTATCAATCCTACTCATGCAATGTTTGAGGGTTGAAACTAATGCATAAAAATTGGGTAATAAGGGGATATGATCAAAGTGTTACTTGCCTTGCTGACGATCTGAAAACCATAGTGATTCATAGTAGCACGCTTCACACTCCGGAAATTCTATCGCAAACAAACAATAACATACATAAGCAATCAAGCATAGATGCAAGGGTAAAACTAGGGATGAAAATGGAGCGAAAACGGACGGAACTGAGTGCTATCATATTTGTTTTCACATTTTTTGCAGAAGTGGAAACGAATACAGAAACCTCGGAAATGAATACGTAAATAGATACTATCGGAAACGGACATGGAGCGAATACAAAACGGATACGAAAATAGAAATAGGCATTGATCGAACTTAAAAACCCCTTGAATCATAGAGAAATACACACAAAAACAAACAAATTTAATGAGTTGTTAACACGGCTGCAAAATAATGTCATTATGTTAGCAACTTAGCGTAGTATTGTAGTAGTATCGGACAATTGTGTCATTGTGTTCTTAGATCCATTCTACTAATTGTGTCATTGTGTTCTCTTTGGTGGTTGGGCTACAAAGCAGCTATAGGTCTATAGTAAAAACAGAAATTCCGTATGCATGGAAACAGAAAGTTCCGTTTCCATGCATGTTTCACCGGAAAACACCGTTCCATTTTTGTTTCCGTTTCCGCATAAAAAATTTCATTTCCACTTCCATTTTGCAAATTTCCATTTCCGTTTTCATATTTCCTCTCCGTTTCCATTTTTCTCCGGAAAAACGAAAAGTTTCCACTCCATTTAAACTCAAATAAAAATATCCAAACTAAAATTTCAACTGAAGAGCTTCGATTTGCAAAAAGAATCAATCAAATCGGAGCTACAAAACTCAAACTACGATCAAAAAAAGTTCGAATTCAAATCTGCTTGAATCCAAATTTTAATTTGTCTTCAAGTTGATTAACTAGAAAGAGGGGTTCGAGACGAAGATTTTGGCGTTGGTTTCACTGGATTAGGACAAACGTTTAAAAAGTTGCGAGGGTTTGAAGATCAGGGGCTAATCTGCGATAAAAATAATTGCGGATAGGTACCTGGCTGTAAATAAAATAAAAAGTAAAACACTAACGAACGAACGTTCACTAACAGAGACAAACGAACAAAAACGTTCGCGAACAGAGACGTTCGGTGAACGTTCGCTAAACAGAATCGATTGGAAAAACCGAGAAAACCCTAATCCTAAATTAAAACCGATCTAGATCAAAAACCGTAAGAAAATCGGCAGCGGTTTTTACCGGTTCATGACGAAAACCGGCGGTCAGCGGCGGCAGGATCCGGCGAACGGCGCGGCGGCGCGGGGCGGCTTCGTCGGTGGGGCGGCGACGTCGGCGGCACGTGACAGCGGCGGCGAGGAACGACGGCGGCGCGGCTTGGTGATGGTGGTGGCGCGGCTCGGGGTGGGGAGAGGCGGCGGGGCGGCTGGCCTTTTAAAGGCCCGAGAGGGAGGGCGGCGGCGGTGGCCGACTTGGGGGAGGGGCCGGGAGGCGCGGGGCGGGGCGGGGCGCGCTCGGAGTCCGGCGGCGGCATGGTAGCGCGGCGCGGGGCGGCGGTGGCGCTGGCGGGCCGGCCTGCTCGGCTGGGCCTTCGGCCCAGTCAGGCGGAAACTTCTTCTTTTTTTTAAATAAATTCCACCGAAGAAAAAGAACCTAATAAAATATATAATAGTTTCTAAAAATGCCAAAAACAATTTTCGCCGTCTAAATAAAATATTTAGAACAAAGTGAACATTTTTCTGGCCTAAGATGTAATTTTCAAAAAATGCATTATTTTTTAATTCAAATAAAATAGCAATAAGAATCCAAATAAAACATATATTTGATTATAAAAAATTTCCTCCAATATTCCTCTCTTTTTGAAGAAGTCATATTATCTTCTCTCTTTTATTTTGAATATTAGAAATATTCGGAGAGAAAAATATTAAAATCAAATTGATCCTATTTTCAAATTTGAGAAAATTCAAATATGAAAATTAATGAAATCTCCAACTCTCTCCTTGGGTCCTTGAGTTGCTTAAGATTTCTAGGATCACAACCAAAAATGCAGATAAAATATTATATGCATATGATGACCTATGTATAACATCCAAATAGAAAATTGGGATGTTACAAACCTACCCCCCTTAAGATGAATCTCGCCCTCGAGATTCGGGTTGGCTAGAAAATAGGTGTGGGTGGTCTTTTCGTAGGTCTTCTTCTCGCTCCCAGGTGGCTTCTTCCTCGGTATGGTGGCTCCACTGAACTTTGCAAAACTTGATAACCTTGCTGCATGTAACTCAGCTGGCAAACTCGAGAATCTTGATGGGTTTCTCCTCGTAGGTCAGCTCACTATCCAACTGAATTGCTTCCAGGGGCACTGTATCTCTCAGAGGAATATCGGCCATCTCAGCATGGCACTTCTTCAACTGCAAAACGTGAAACACATCATGAACTCCTGACAGTCCTTCGGGTAACTCCAACTTGTAGGCTACTTCTCCCCTACGCTCCAAACTCGGTATGGTCCTACAAATCTCGGGGCTAACTTTCCCTTAACTCCAAATCATTTAACTCCTCGCAGAGGTGACACACGAAGATATGCTCTATCTCCGATTTCATAGACTACCTCCTTGCGTTTAGTATCCGCATAACTCTTCTGCCTGGACTGAGCTACCTTCAGTCTATCTCGAATTAACTTGACCTTCTCTTCGGGCTCCTTAATTAAGTCTGGTCCAAACAACTGACGGTCTCCAACTTCATCCTACATTAACGGTGTCCTGCACCTTCTTCCATACAAAGCTTTGAAAGGTGCCACCTTCAAACTAGCTTGATAACTGTTGTTGTATGAGAACTCTGCGTAGGGAAAATTATCATCCCAACTATATCCATAATCTAGCGCACAGGCTCTTAACATGTCCTCCAAAATCTGATTGACTCTCTCGGTCTGTCCATCTTTCTGCAGATGAAAGGTTGTACTGAACTCTAGCCTAGTACCCAAAGTCTGGTGCAGCTGATTCCAAAACTTCGAGGTAAACTGTGTCCCTCTAAATGATATGATGGTCCTCGGAACTCCATGTAGAGATACGATCTGGTCATATATACATTGGCAACTTCGCTCTTGTATACGTGATTTTTTTCGGTGTCAAAACCGGCGGATCTCGGGTAGGGGGTCCCGAACTGTGCGTCTAAGGTCGATGGTAACAGGAGACAGAGTCCCATCCGCTGACAACTTTTTGCAAGATGACATCACGTCAGCCCGGTCATTATTTCGAACCGTTTCCTGTCTTGCCGTTCCATGTTTCGAGGCGCGGTTTTTATTGGCACGTCTTGTCGAAGCAGAGATCATGTCCCCTTATTGCAGGATTCTCATCAATACGAGTGTGGGTAACCCAACCGTTCCATTGGAAAGATTCCTTAGGAATAGGCAGGTTTTCAGGCTTAGGAGGAGGTGTTCGATACCCGTTGCCTTTATAAAGGAGCCAAGGGCCGTCTCTTTTTACGCCAAACCTCTCCTCAGCCTTTCCAACCTCGAGCTCTAGCACCCAAGGTTCAACTTCATTGCCCCAAGCTTCCCAATCATGTTCGGACCCAGCCCACGGGGCCAATGGGTAGCTTCCTCCATTATAGAGGAGGACATTGCGAAGCTTCGGGCGGCCAGGTACCTGACCGCGGAGATCCCACACAGGCTTCCTGCACAAGGACAGGTGATACGTCTCCAACGTATCTATTATTTTTGATTGCTTCATGCTATATTATATTCTGTTTTGGACATTATTGGGCTTTATTATACACTTTTATATTACTTTTGGGACTAACATATTAACCGGAGGCCCAGCCCAGAATTGCTATTTTTTTGCCTATTTCAGAGTTCGCAGAAAAAGAATATCAAACGGAGTCCAAACGGAATGAAACCTTCGGGAACGTGATTTTCTCAACGAACGTGATCCAGATGACTTGGACCCTACGTCAAGACATCAACCAGGAGGGCACGAGGTAGGGGGGCGCGCCTACCCCCCCCCCCCCCGGCGCGCCCTCCACCCTCGTGGGCCCCATGTTGCTCCACCGATGTACTCCTTCCACCTATATATACCTACATACCCCCAAACTACCAGATACGGAGCCAAAAACCTAATTCCACCGCCGCAACTTTCTGTACCTGCGAGATCCCATCTTGGGGCCTATTCCAGAGCTCCACCGGAAGGGGCATCGATCACGGAGGGCCTCTACATCATCTCCAAGGCCTCTCCGATGAAGTGTGAGTAGTTTACCTCAGACCTTTGGGTCCATAGTTATTAGCTAGATGGCTTCTTCTCTCTTTTTGGATCTCAATACAATGTTCTCCCCCTCTCTTGTGGAGATCTATTCGATGTAATCTTCTTTTGCGGTGTGTTTGTCGAGATCCGATGAATTGTGGGTTTATGATCAAGATTATCTATGAACAATATTTGAGTCAAATCTGAATTCTTTTATGTATGATTGGTTATCTTTGCAAGTCTCTTCGAATTATCAGTTTGGTTTGGCCTACTAGATTGATCTTTCTTGAAATGGGAGAAGTGCTTAGCTTTGGGTTCAATCTTAGGGTGTCCTTTCCCAGTGACAGTAGGGGCAGCAAGGCACGTATTGTATTGTTGCCATTGAGGATAAAAAGATGGTGTTTATATCATATTGGATGAGTTTATCCCTCTACATCATGTCATTTTCTTAATGCATTACTCTGTTCTTCATGAACTTGATACTCTAGATGCATGCTGGATAGCGGTCTATGTGTGGAGTAATAGTAGTAGATGCAGAATCGTTTCGGTCTACTTGTTTCGGACGTGATGCCTATATACATGATCATACCTAGATATTCTCATAACTATGCTCAATGCTATCAATTGCTCGACAGTAATTCGTTCACCCATTGCAAATACTTATGCTATCTTGAGAGAAGCTACTAGTGAAACCTATGGCCCCGGGTCTATTTTCCATCATATTAATCTTCCTACACTTTGCTATTTACGTTGCCATTTACTTTGCTTTATTTACTTTGTATCTTTATCATAAAAATACCAAAAATATTATCTATCATCTCTATCAGATCTCACTCTCGTAAGAGACCGTGAAGGGATTGACAACCCCTTTATCGCGTTGGTTGCGAGGTTCTTGTTTGTTTGTGCAGGTGCGAGGGACTCGTGCGTGGCCTCCTACTGGATTGATACCTTGGTTCTCAAAAACTGAGGGAAATACTTACGCTGCTTTACTGCATCACCCTTTCCTCTTCAAGGGAAAACCAACGCAGTGCTCAAGAGGTAGCAAGAAGGATTTCTGACGCCGTTGCCGGGGAGTCTACGCTCAAGTCAAGCCATACCAAGTACCCATCACAAACTCATCTCCCTCGCACTACATTATTTGCCATTTGCCTCTCGTTTTCCTCTCCCCCACTTCACCCTTGCCATTTTATTCGTCCTCTCTTTTCCGTTCGCCTCTTTTCGCTCTTTGCTTGTTTGCTTGCTTGTTGGATTGCTTGTTTGTCACGATGGCTCAGGATAATACTAAATTGTGTGACTTTACCAATACCAACAATAATGATTTTCTTAGCACTCCGATTGCTCCTCTTAATGATACTGAATCTTGTGAAATCAATGCTGCTTTGTTGAATCTTGTTATGAAAGATCAATTCGCCGGCCTTCCTAGTGAAGATGTCGCTACCCATCTAAATAGCTTTGTTGATTTGTGTGATATGCAAAAGAAGAGGGATGTTGATAATGATATTGTTAAACTGAAGCTATTTCCTTTTTCGCTTAGAGATCATGCTAAAGTGTGGTTTTCCTCTTTGCCTAAAAGTAGTATTGATACATGGAATAGTGCAAAGATGCTTTTATCTCTAAGTATTTTCCTCCCGCTAAAATCATCTCTCTTAGAAACGATATTATGAATTTTAAGCAACTTGATCATGAACATGTTGCACAAGCTTTGGAGAGGATGAAATTAATGATACGTAATTGCCCCACTCATGGTTTGAATTTGTGGATGATTATACAAAAAATATATGCCGGATTGAATTTTGCTTCTAGAAATCTTTTAGATTCGGCCGCGGGAGGCACTTTTATGGAAATCACTTTAGGAGAAGCTACTAAACTCCTAGATAATATTATGGTTAATTATTCTCAATGGCACACCGAAAGATCTACAAATTAAAAAGTGCATGCTATAGAAGAGATTAATGTTTTGAGTGGAAAGATGGATGAACTTATGAAATTATTTTCTACTAAAAGTGTTTCTTCGGATCCTAATGATATGCCTTTGTCTACTTTGATTGAGAATAATAATGAATCTATGGATGTGAATTTTGTTGGTAGGAATAATTTTGGTAACAACGCTTATAGAGGAAATTTTAACCCTAGGCCGTTTCCTAGTAATTTATCTAATAATTATGGTAATTCCTACAACAATTCTTATGGAAATTTTAATAAGATGCCCTCTGAATTTGAGAATAGTGTCAAAGAGTTTATGAATTCACAAAACAATTTCAATGCTTTGCTTGAAGAAAAATTGCTTAAAGTTGATGAATTGGCTAGGAACGTTGATAGAATTTCTCTTGATGTTGCTTCTTTAAAGCTTAGATCTATTCCTCCTAAGCATGATATCAATGAGTCTCTCAAAGCCATGAGAATTTCCATTGATGAGTGCAAAGAAAGAACCGCTAGGATGCGTGCGACGAAAGATGCCTTTATGAGAGCGTGTTCTTCTAGTTCCTATGAAAATAAAGATGAAGATCTAAAAGTTATTGATGTGTCCCCTATTAAATCTTTGTTTTGCAATATGAATCTTGATAATGATGGGATTGAATATGATCCACCTTTACCTAGAAGGTGTTCCAAAAATTCGGAGTTTTTAGATCTTGATGCTAAAATTGATAAAAGTGGGATTGAAGAAATCAAAGCCCTAGATGTTGCTAAACCCACTACTTTGGATTTCAAGGAATTTAATTATGAAAATTGCTCTTTAATTGATTGTATTTCCTTGTTGCAGTCCGTGCTAAATTCTCCGCATGCTTATAGTCAAAATAAGGCTTTTACTAAACATATCGTTGATGCTTTGATGCAATCTTATGAAGAAAAGCTTGAGTTGGAAGTTTCTATCCCTAGAAAACTTTATGATGAGTGGGAACCTACTATTAAGATTAAAATTAAAGATCATGAGTGTTATGCTTTATGTGATTTGGGTGCTAGTGTTTCCACGATTCCGAAAGTTTTGTGTGATTTGCTAGGTTTCCATGAACTTGATGATTGCTCTTTAAATTTGCACCTTGCGGACTCCACTATTAAAAAACCTATGGGAAGAACTAATGATATTCTTATTGTTGCAAATAGGAATTATGTGCCCGTAGATTTTATCGTTCTAGATATAGATTGCAATCCTTCATGTCCTATTATTCTTGGTAGACCTTTTCTTAGAATGATTGGTGCAATTATTGATATGAAGGAAGGGAATATTAGATTCCAATTTCCGTTGAGGAAAGGCATGGAACACTTCCCAAGAAAGAAAATAAAATTACCGTATGAATCTATCATGAGAGCCACTTATGGTTTGCCCACCAAATATGGCAATACCTAGATCTATTCTTGCTATTATGCCTAGCTAGGGGCATTAAACGATAGCGCTTGTTGGGAGGCAACCCAATTTTATTTTAGTTTTTCTCTTTTTGCTTCTGTTTAGGAATAAATAATTTGTCTAGCCTCTGGTTAGATTCGTTTTTGTGTTTTAATTAGGGTTCGTGCCAAGTAAAACCGTTAGGATAACCTACGGTAGTAGTTATTTTGATTCTGCTGCAGAAAACAGAAACTTTGTGCGCACGAAATTAGTTTTCATAAATCACAGGAACGTTCTTTTGAGTTGATTCTTTTTTCTGTAGATCAATAAACAAATTATATAGAACTTCCTAATTTGTATGAATTTTGCACGTTCCATAAGTTTGCGTTAGTTACAGATTACTACAGACTGTTCTGTTTTTGACAGATTCTGTTTTACATGTGTTGTTTGCTTATTTTGATGATTCTATGGCTAGTAAAATAGTTTATGAACCATAGGGAAGTTGGAATACAGTAAGTTTAACACCAATATAAATAAAGAATTAGTTCATTACAGTACCTTGAAGTGGTATTTTGTTTTCTTTCGCTAACGGAGCTTATGAGATTTTCTGTTGAGTTTTGTGTTGTGAAGTTTTCAAGTTTTGGGTGAAAGATTTGATGGATTATGGAACAAGGAGTGGCAAGAGCCAAAGCTTGGGGATGCCCATGGCACCCCAAGATAATCTAAGGACACCTAAAAGCCAAATCTTGGGGATGCCCCGGAAGGCATCCCCTCTTTCGTCTACTTCCATCGGTAACTTTACTTGGAGCTATATTTTTATTCACCACATGATATGTGTTTTGCTTGGAGCGTCTTGTATTATTTGAGTCTTTGATTTTTAGTTTACCACAATTATCCTTGCTGTACACACCTTTTGAGAGAGTCACATATAATCCGGAATTTATTAGAATACTCTATGTGCTTCACTTATATCTTTTGAGCTATATAGTTTTTGCTCTAGTGCTTCACTTAAATCTCTTAGAGCACGGTGGTGGATTTGCTTTATAGAAACTATTGTTCTCTCATGCTTCACTTATATCATTTAGATAGTCCTACAAAACAGCATGGTAGTTTGCCTTGATAACGAAATTAATCCTATTAGGCAAAATATTCAACTCTAGTAAAATTTCTCTTACGAGTGCGTTGAATACTAAGAAAAGTTTGATGCTTGATGATTGTTTTGAGATATGGAGGTAGTAATATTAGAATCATGCTAGTTGAGTAATTATGAATTTGAAAAAATACTTGTGTTGAAGTTTGTGATTCCCGTAGCATGCACGTATAGTGAACCGTTATGTGATGAAGTCGGAGCATGATATATTCATTGATTGTCTTCCTTATGTGTGGAGGTCGGGATCGCATGATGGTTAACTCCTACCAACCCTTCCCCTAGGAGCATGCGTGTAATACTTTGTTTTGATGACTTCTAAATTTTCGCAATAAGTATGTGAGTTCTTTATGACTAATGTTGAGTCCATGGATTATACGCACTCTCACCTTTCCGCCATTGCTAGCCTCTCTAGTACCGCGCAACTTTTGCCGGTGCAATACACCCACCATATACCTTCCTCAAAACAGCCACCATACATACCTATTATGGCATTTCCATAGCCATTCCGAGATATATTGCCATGCAACTTTCCACCGTTCTATTTATTATGACACGCTCCATCATTGTCATATTGCTTAGCATGATCATGTAGTTGACATCGTATTTGTGGCAAAGCCACTGTTCATAATTATTTCATACATGTCAGTCATGATTCATTGCATATCCCGGTACACCACCGGAGGCATACACATAGAGTCATATTTTGTTCTAAGTATCGAGTTGTAATTCTTGAGTTGTAAAGTAAATAGAAGTGTGATGATCATCATTATTAGAGCATTGTCCCGTGTGAGGAAAGGATGATGGAGACTATGATTCCCCCACAAGTCGGGATGAGACTCCGGACTAAAAAGAAGAGGCCATAAAAAAAGAGAGAAGGCCCAAATAAAAAAATGAGAGAAAAAGAGAGAAGGGACAATGTTACTATCCTTTTACCACACTTGTGCTTCAAAGTAGCACCAAGATCCTTATGATAGAGAGTCTCTCGTTTTGTCACTTTCATATACTAGTGGGAATTTTTCATTATAGAACTTCGATTGTATATTCCAATGATGGGCTTCCTCAAATTGCCCTAGGTCTTCATGAGCAAGCAAGTTCGATGCACACCCACTTAGTTTTTTTGATCTTTCATATACTTATAGCTCTAGTGCATCCGTTGCATGGCAATCCCTACTCACTCACATTGATATCTATTGATGGGCATCTCCATAGCCTGTTGATATGCCTAGTTGATGTGAGACTATCTTCTCCTTTTTTTGTCTTCTCCACAACCACCATATTCTATTCCACATATAGTGCTATGTCCACGGCTCACGCTCATGTATTGCGTGAAAATTGAAAAAGTTTCGAAATTCTAAAGTATGAAACAATTGCTTGGCTGAAACCGGGGTTGTGCATGATTTAAATATTTTGTGTGATGAAGATAGAGCATAGCCAGACTATATGATTTTGTAGGGATAACTTTCTTTAGCCATGTTATTTTGAGAAGACGTGATTGCTTAGTTAGTATGCTTGAAGTATTATTACTTTTGTGTCAATATTAAACTTTTATCTTGAATCTCTCGGATCTGAATATTCATACCACAATTAAGAGGTTTACATTAAAAACCATGCTAAGTAGCATTCCACATCAAAAATTCTGTTTTTATCATTTACCTACTCGAGGACGAGCAGGAATTAAGCTTGGGGATGCTTGATATGTCTCCAACGTATCTATATTTTTTTATTGCTTCATGCTATATTATATTCTGTTTTGGACATTATTGGGCTTTATTATACACTTTTATATTACTTTTGGGACTAACCTATTAACCGGAGGCCCAGCCCAGAATTGCTATTTTTTGCCTATTTCAGAGTTTCGCAGAAAAGAATATCAAACGGAGTCCAAACGGAATGAAACCTTCGGGAACGTGATTTTCTCAACGAACATGATCCAGAGGACTTGTACCCTACG
>NC_041382.1:52164297-52195001 GCF_002162155.2 Triticum dicoccoides
CGCCCTCCACCCTCGTGGGCCCCCTGTTGCTCCACCGACGTACTCCTTCCTCCTACTACGTACCCCCAAACTACCAGATACGGAGCCAAAAACCTAATTCCACCGCCGCAACTTTCTGTACCTGCGAGATCCCTTTTCTCTTGGGGCCTGTTCCGGAGCTCCGCCGGAAGGGGCATCGATCATGGAGGGCCTCTACATCATCTCCAAGGCCTCTCCGATGAAGTGTGAGTAGTTTACCTCAGACCTTCGGGTCCATAGTTATTAGCTAGATGGCTACTTCTCTCTTTTTGGATCTCAATACAATGTTCTCCCCCTCTCTTGTGGAGATCTATTCGATGTAATCTTCTTTTGCGGTGTGTTTGTCGAGATCCGATGAATTGTGGGTTTATGATCAAGATTATCTATGAACAATATTTGAGTCAAATCTGAATTCTTTTATGTATGATTGGTTATCTTTGCAAGTCTCTTTGAATTATCAGTTTGGTTTGGCTTACTAGATTGATCTTTCTTGCAATGGGAGAAGTGCTTAGCTTTGGGTTCAATCTTGCGGTGTCCTTTCCCAGTGACAGTAGGGGCAGCAAGGCACGTATTGTATTGTTGCCATCGAGGATAAAAAGATGGGGTTTATATCATATTGCATGAGTTTATCCCTCTACATTATGTCATCTTTCTTAATGCATTACTCTGTTCTTCATGAACTTAATACTCTAGATGCATGCTGGATAGCGGTCGATGTGTGGAGTAATAGTAGTAGATTCAGAATCGTTTCGGTCTACTTGTTTCGGACGTGATGCCTATACACATGATCATACCCAGATATTCTCATAACTATGCTCAATTCTATCAATTGCTCGACAGTAATTCGTTCACCCATCGCAAATACTTATGCTATCTTGAGAGAAGCCACTAGTGAAACCTATGGCCCCCGGGTCTATTTTCCATCATATTTATCTTCTTACACTTTGCTATTTATGTTGCCATTTACTTTGCTTTATTTACTTTGCATCTTTATCATAAAAATACCAAAAATATTATCTATCATCTCTATCAGATCTCACTCTCGTAAGAGACCGTGAAGGGATTGACAACCCCTTTATCGCGTTAGTTGCGAGGTTCTTGTTTGTTTGTGCAGGTGCGAGGGACTCGTGCGTGGCCTCCTACTGGATTGATACCTTGGTTCTCAAAAACTAAGGGAAATACCTACGCTGCTTTACTGCATCACCCTTTCCTCTTCAAGGGAAAACCAACGCAGTGCTCAAGAGGTAGCAACAGGTTATTCCGACTCCCAGATCCGACGAGAGGGTCGTATTCATCTCTCACTTCCTCCGAGGGCTAGGGTTCGCTCTTCACCGCTTCGTCCGGGGGCTCATTTTTTATTACGGACTAGATTTTCATGATCTAGCCCCAGATTCTTTTCTCCACGTCTCGGCGTTTATCATCACATGTGAGGCCTTCCTCCGAATTCCCCCACACTTCGGCTTATGGCTCAAGACCTTTAGTGTGAAGCCTAAGGTGGTCGATGGGAAACAAACGGAGTGCGGCTGTGTTGTAGTGAGCAAGCTTACCAATACTCTCTGGCCAAAAGGCTCTTTCACCGAAACTTACAACCAATGGCAGCGGGAGTGGTTTTACGTCACAGAACCCCGCGGTACTAAGTGGGCTGATATACCTGCGTTCCGTTTTGGCCCTCCATCACAGCTTGCATCATGGATTAATAAGGGGCTGGACTGCGGATCAGTTGATGAAGTGCAGACTCTACAGAGAAGCATCCCGACCCTCCTTGAGAAGGACATCGATCTTGTCAATGTGATTCAAGTAATGCTAGTCTCCCGAACCCTGCCATGACAGCGTAGGCCTCTCGGCATGTGGGAGTTTAATCCCGAAGGACCACGAAACCTCCAACACTTCTTCGGCACTATGCACAAAGGAATGTGGAAGTTGTTTTCGGGAAATGAAAACAGTGGCCGGACACCACCGAGGACCTCGGCCTCGACTGCAACCATCCGGATACCTCGGTAAGCGCTCAACTCCCGAACACTTTGTAGTTAAGTACACCGTAATACATTACCGAGCAAACTATCTTCCTCCAGGGCTGGACAAAGAAAGCGGAGCGAATTAGGTGTTCGGCCACCCTTCCCGAAGACTCAACGGATCCTGTACTAACAAGGATGCTGGCCCCGACACCGTACCAGGTGCCTGCGAAGGGAGACAAGGTGGAGAGTGGGAAGGCCAAGGGTGGACTCCCTTCCGAGGGTATATCAGACACCGTGTCCGGGGAGATCAGGATCCCCCTGCCCGAAGACAAAAGTGAAGGAGAGGCCAACGTCCCTTTTCCCCATGGTAGGGAGAGGGCGGCCTCCGAAGAATGGGAGGAAAGGACTCCTAAGCGGGGCAAGGTGCCCCTGTCGGGTGGCTCGGGCCTGGAGGATGACATCATCGCACAGTCCCATGATGAGGACGAGCCTCTAGCCAAATCGTAAGTGAACAAGGGTGTTTAAACATGTTTCGTTCCTTCCCTGTTACCAAGGTAACGTCTAGAATATATGTTGCTGCAGCTCGGTGCACAAACCTTCTTCACCAATCCTCTTCCTCGGGGGACCTTCTCACTAAGATGATGGAAAGCGAGACACCTCCACCGGTCTCCTCGCCTAATAGGGCGGACGACCTCGAGGTGTCGTCCCGGAGGGTCTCTCCTGATCAACAAGTGGTGCGAGGGGTGATGAAGACACTACCCGAAGGTGATACTTCGGCAGCCCAGGGTCCGGTAGCCAGCAACGAAGGCCCCAAACTGTCCGGCCTACGGCCGGAGACAACTCCAGGGATGAATAAACGGACCCCTTCAAAGGGAGACCATACTCCCACAGCAGCTTCCGGAGGTCCAGAAGCGCCAGATATATTGACAAACATGCTGCGACAGGCATCCATCTCGAAGGAACATCATACCTTGATGGGTACGGTGGTTGAAAAGGTTCTGTCCGCGAAAAGCGGATTGACTGAAGCCTGCACGAGCCTGCTAAGAGGCTTCGAGGTTTGTACTGTAAATTTTTTGATTGTGCTTTATTCACAAACTCCACCTGTGTATAGATAGTAGCCTCTGAGACTCGGATTGGCTTCCTGAGGGAGGCGATCACAGGATCAAAAAAGACATGACCAGGGAATAATATGATTAATGAAAACGCAGGCTGTCACTTCCCTGGCGTCCACCCGGATTACAGAGGTTGCCAATCTGGAGCGGAAGCTTGATGTGGCGGGAGATGACCTTACGCTTATCAATAAGCGTCTTGACGAGTCGCAAGGTATGTTTTTGGGGCAGCCCTTATAAGCGCGTGCTTTGTAATGTAAGCATGATGCGAAATATTGTATATTGAGATATGCATGACTGCAGATGGTGCCGCCGCGGTCGAGATCCTTTGGGCTGAGCTGGCCCGGTCCAAGGAGCAGGCCTAGATTGGTAACGCTCTGCCGAGAAGGCATCTGCCAAGTTAAAGGCCGAACAGGCTGCTCAGCGCCAATGTGAGGAGAAAATATCCATGATGGCGCGTGAGTTAAAGGATGCCGCTAGCCGCTGTGAATTCCTCGAGAAGGATAATAAAGTCAAAACGGCTGATCTTGACAAGGCCTTACGAGAGGCGAAAGAAGCGCGGTCCGAGTCTAGAGCGGCCCGGGAGGAGATCCGGCAAGCTGGGGAGATCGCGGCTGGTAAGCTCTTTTTATTGCAAACTAAGTTCGGCGATCCGAATTATGCTCCGCTTAATCAAGTGTGGAGTTCTCCAGACGCATTATGGGATTTGCCGAAGAGTGCTTCCGATGCGGCACAGTTTTACCAAGCGCGAGAAGGGTATGCAACGGAGAAGCTTTTCTGGTCACAATTTGGTGCGTCAAAGCGCCCACTGTTGCTGAACGAACAGATGATCCAATGGGCCGAGCTCCACAGACTATCTGGTTCTGCCATGAAGGACGCCGTGATTGGGCTGTGGACGAACGAGCCAATTCTGGATAGTTATTTTGGTTTGGTGCGGCGACTTGTGATGCGATTCCGTGTGTCGACGTCGTTAAGCGGTCAGCGTGCATTAAAGGTGCACGGATGGCCTTTGCCCGTGTCAAGACATACTGGGCGAAGATGAAGGCCACTGATGTTGCAGCGAAGGGTCCACCCAAGGGCAAGGACCATCACGCACCAGAGCATTATTTCGAGGATGTCCTGGAGGGTGCCCGCTTAATAGAGGGTCAATGCTCGAAAAACATGATATTCGAGTGAAATGTATGGAAATTTGTAAAAGACAATTTTATAATAAGGCTATTTTTTGTAGTTTCGCCTAAAACTTTTGTTCCTCCTGTGCGCCCGTTTTTGCATTAATCTGAAAGTTTTCCAGTCGTCGGCTTCAGCCCCCTCGTATAAAGTACGGGGGTGTTCAGAAAAGCATTTGATCACTCTTAACCCAACGTCTTGGTCCATTAAGGAGGTGTCAATGCGGTGAACTAGGCAATCGGACTATAGGGCGTTAACACTTTCACTTAGCCATAGGAGTTTTATGGGGGGATTACGATATATCCCCTGGTATGTACACGGCTTATTCCAATATGGTGTGTTACATATATGACCTGAAGAAAAAGGTCCTTCTTATAATACGGAGGGAATCGCAAAGATTCCAATAAGTCATTGAGTGGTTGACCAACTCTCGCCGCATCAGGATAGTCAGTTTTCGGCTTTCTCTACTGAGGTGCTTGACCAGGTGAACCGGAAGCACAATCGCAGTAGTTCTTCCTTTACTACCTTAGCCGATAGAGCGGAACGTAAGGTAGCAAGCACAGGAGCCGGGCAACCCAACTATTGATCCAAGACATGATTCAGAGCTGATGCATATAAGGCCAAACTCGCGACGCCGAAGTACGCTACAAAGCTGTTCGGACTTGTCGGCAACTCATTTGTTCCCATACCGAGCCCCTGGCAAGTTATGCCGAGGTATATGTGTGAAAACAACCACAAGGGCCAAATTCAGTTTTTTTAGAAAAAAGCGAATGCTGGATGCGGATTATGTTTACTGGGACATGAGTGATATGCCAATCGTTATTTTGTAGAAAACAAAGCCGCAGCACTGGCTATTTGACATGCCCGGGGTCGAAGGCGGAGGGAAAAGGCACTTTACAGGCTCGAAATAAGGAGTGTGGTCTACAAAAAGTTATTTCGGACCTCCTGTCGCATGTCTGCGCCGCTTGTCCTCGGTGAGGGGGCTCCTTCACGGAAATAGCCCTTAGGTGAGTGTACGAACCCGAACTCCGATGGAGTCCATGAGATGACCAGCCTTTGCGTCACCTGTGGTAAAGGATATATAATGAAAAAGAAAGAGTAGTTTAAAAAAGAAACAGAGGTTATGGGAGTACTTGCAGGCTCGTCCGTATTGTGCTTCCGCCGATGCCCAGGGTATCTTGGGTGCATAGTTATGTATGCGTGGTACAGATTTCACTGGTATATGAGGTGGACGGTGGAAGCTGAACTGCTAGTCCCACTCCGGAATTGGTCGATCCTATTGAGCGGAGATCGGTGGCTTAATGGCTGACAAGGTATGCGGTTTAATAAGACCGCTTTGTACTTCAGCTGAGGTTGTCGTAGTATGCCCTTAGTCTGGAGGGAGTGCTTCTCTTGCTCCCTTGTAGGGTTGTGTGTCACGTTGATACGTCTCCATCGTATCTACTTTTCCAAACACTTTTGCCCTTGTTTTGTACTCTAACTTGCATGATTTGAATGGAACTAACCCGGACTGACGATGTTTTCAGCAGAATTGCCATGGCGTTATTTTTGTGCAGAAATAAAAGTTCTCGGAATGACCTGAAAATCAACAGAGAATATTTTTGGAATTAATAAAAAATACTAGCGAAAGAATCAAGGCCAGGGGGCCCACACCCTGTCCACGAGGGTGGGGGCGCGCCTACCCCCTGGGCGCGCCCCCTGCCTCATGGCCCCCCTGGTGCTCCACCGACATCAACTCCAACTCAATATATTCGTGTTCGGGAAGAAAAAAATCAGAGAGAAGGATTCATCGCATTTTACAATACGGAGCCGCCGCCAAGCCCTAAACTCTCTTGGGAGGGCTGATCTGGAGTCCGTTCAGGGCTCCGGAGAGGGGAATCCATCGCCATCGTCATCATCAACCTTCCTCCGTCACGAATTTCATGATGCTCACCGCTGTGCGTGAGTAATTCCATCGTAGGCTTGCTAGACGGTGATGGGTTGAATGAGATTTATCATGTAGTCGAGTTAGTTTTGTTAGGGTTTGATCCCTAGTATCCACTATGTTCTGAGATTGATGTTGCTATGACTTTGCTATGCTTAATGCTTGTCACTAGGGCCCCAGTGCCATGATTTCAGATCTGAACCTATTATGTTTTCATGAATATATGCAAGTTCTTGATCCTATCTTGCAAGTCTATAGTCACCTATTATGTGTTATGATCCGTTAACCCCGAAGTGACAATAATCGGGATCCTTACCGGTGATGACCATAGTTTGAGGAGTTCATGTATTCATTAAGTGTTAATGCTTTGGTCCGGTACTCTATTAAAAGGAGGCCTTAATATCCCTTAGTTTCCAATAGACCCCGCTGCCACGGGAGGGTAGGACAAAAGATGTCATGCAATTTATTTTCCATAAGCACGTATGACTATGTTCGGAATACATGCCTACATTACATTGATGAATTGGAGCTAGTTCTGTGTCACCCTATGTTATAACTGTTGCATGAATAATTGCATCCGGCATAATTATCCATCATCGATCCAATGCCTACGAGCTTTTCACATATTGTTCTCCGCTTAGTTACTTTTCTGTTGCCACTATTACAATCACTACAAAACAGCTACTGTTACTTTTGCCATCGTTGCCAGTACTTCCATACTACTTTGCTACTAAATACTTTGCTGCAGATATTAAGTTATCCAGGTGTGGTTGAATTGACAACTCAATTGCTAATACTTGAGAATATTCTTTGGCTCCCCTTGTGTCGAATCAATAAATTTGGGTTGAATACTCTACCCTCGAAAACTGTTGCGATCCCCTATACTTGTGGGTTATCACACGTATACCATGTTCACTGTTTTTACTTAGTGGGGAAATTGCTTCTGACCCCCGGTATTTGGTTGTTGAGTCTCTTCATCGTCGCTATCACCGGGCGGCCTCCTCTCCTTGTGCTCGGCGTTGAGCTTGCCGGCCTGCTTGAAGACCCAACAGCTTTTGTTGGTATGATTAGCTGGTTTATCGGGGTGGCCATGAATCTGGCAGGGCCGATCCAATATCTTGTCTAAATTGGATGGTCCATCTCTGTTTGCCTTGAATGCTTTTTTCCGTTGACCGGGTTTGGGATCGCTGAATCCGGTGTTGACCGCCGTGTTGCTCTCTCATTATCATTGCGATGTTTGTGCCTGCTGCGTCGTGGCTTGCCATTGCCGTCTCGGACTTCGGAAGTGCCCGGATCGCTGGCGATGTTGCTTCTACGAGCGAGCCAGCTGTCTTCTCCCGCGCAAAAGCGGGTCATCAGAGCGGTAAGGGCTGACATGGATTTTGGTTTTTCTTGACCGAGGTGGCGGGTGAGCCACTCGTCCCGGACGCTGTGTTTGAAGGCCACTAGGGCTTCCGCATCCGGACAGTCGACGATTTGGTTTCTTTTAACTAAGAACCTAGTCCAGAGCTTCCTGGCTGACTCTCCGGGCTGTTGGACAATGTGACCTAAGTCATCGGCATCTGGTGGCCGGACATATGTTCCTTGGAAGTTGTCGCGGAAGGCGTCTTCCAAGTCCTCCCAGCTGCCAATAGAGTTTTCCGGCAGACTGTTTAACCAGTATCGAGCTGGTCCTTTGAGTTTTAGTGGCAGGTATTTGATGGGATGAAGGTCATCTCCGCGGGCCATGTGGATATGGAGGAGGAAATCCTTGATCCATACCGCGGGATCAGTTGTTCCGTCGTATGATTCGATATTCATGGGCTTAAACCCATCTGGGAATTCGTGCTCCATTACTTCGTCTGTGAAGCAAAGAGGATGTGCGGCGCCTCTATGTTGGGCCACACTGCGACGTAGCTCCGATGGAGTCCATCTGCGGTTTTCGGCCCAGGCGTGACTAGGCTTGTCGCGTCCTAGTAGATAGTCGTCATCGCGCGTCGGGGCACGTCCTCGTGATCTGTAGATTGATCTAGTATGTCTTGCTCTGCTGTCCAGGCCCTGCCGAAGGTCATATGTATCACTCTGAGCTGTTTTATCTCTGCTTTTACGGTGAGGTGGGGTGGGCTGGTGTTCGGCTTGAGTTGTTGCTCTATCCTAACCACGTTGTGGTCGATTAGCCGCATTGTGTGATGATGGTATGGGCTCCAGCGCCTCATCACCGAACTAAGGTAGCAATTTGTGCTTCGGGTAATTTTTGGCTAGGCCACTAAGGCCGTATTCCTCGGTGGCCAGGACTTTGGTCCATCTGTCATTGAGCAGATCTTGGTCAGCTTGAAGCTGCTGCTTCTTCTTTTTCAGGCTCCTTGCAGTGGCTATTAGCCAGCGTATAAAGCGCTCCTGCTCGAGAGGTTCCTCAGGCACGATGAAATCCTCGTTGCCGAGGCTCTCCTCATCCTCGGAGAGCGGAAGATAATTACTGTCCTCCGAGTCTTCGTGTATGGCCTGTTCATCAGGGCTAACGTGCACGTATTCCCGTTCATCCTGTTCAGAGATTGCCCCAACATGGTCTTCATTGTATTCGGCATCGTCCGGAGTATTGTTTTCTCCAGTGCCGGTATTGTTGTCTTTTGCCCGACGTGACTTAGATCTGCGCCACTGACGCCGGCGTCTGGGCTGTGTCTCAGGAGGTTTATCCTCAACTGGATCCTCTTTGTCATCGTTTTTAGTTTCGTTGGGTGTATCCACCATGTATACGTTGTACGAAGAAGTGGCCGTCCAGCGTCCGGTAAACAGCGGGTTTTGGCCCTGCTCCTTATCCGCATTGTCGTCCATACCGTCGATGTCTTCGGAGCCGTAATCAAGCATGTTGGTTTAAGTCCTCGACAGTGGCTATGTAGTGGGTGGTGGGTGGGAAGCGAAATTCCCCGTCATCGGCCTCCAGTTCGAACCAGACATAGTTCGGCTGTGAGTCCCCCGCTAAGGACAGATTTTTTAATGAGTTTAACACGTCGCCTAAAGGCGAGTGCCGAAAGACGTCTGCAGCGCTGAATTCGACGATCGATGACCGATCCAGCTTGACATGCGCAGACGCACATTGTTCGGAACTTATGGCCGGAAACGAGTCCGAGGGTCCGGAGACACAGATATCACCCGAGGTTAGGTCTGTGTGCGGCTCCAACGCCGCGGAGTCTGCGACTTCCGTGGCGGGGTTGAGCTTCCCGTTCTCGGATATCGCGATCTGCTCCGGATCTAAGGCCGGAGTAGTTACAGGCGCAATTTCCTGAGTATGGATTGATAACAGACTTAAGTCATGTTCATCATAGGGATAGGGAGCGGCTGTCGTGGTCTCAAAGCCGTCGAAGATCAAGTCTCCACGGATATACGCGATGTAGTTCAAGCTCCCAAATCTGACCTGATGGGCAGGGGCGAAACTGTCGATCTGCTCCAGATGACCAAGCGAGTTGGCCCGCAGTGTGAAGCCGCCGAACACGAAGATCTGCCCGGGGAGGAAGGTTTCCCCTTGGACAGCATCGTTGTTGACGATTGACGGAGCCATCAAACCTTTCAAGAACGGCACAGTGGAACTCCCAATGAAAGCACCAATGTCGGTGTCAAAACCGGTGGATCTCGGGTAGGGGGTCCCAAACTATGCGTCTAAGATCGATGGTAACAGGAGACAGGGGACACAATGTTTACCCAGGTTCGGGCCCTCTCTATGGAGGTAATACCCTACTTCCTACTTGATTGATCTTGATGAATATGAGTATTACAAGAGTTGATCTACCACGAGATCGTAATGGCTAAACTCTAGAAGTCTAGCCTGTATGACTACGATTATGATTGTCCCTCTATCTGGACTAAGCCCTCCGGTTTATATAGACACCGGAGGGGGATAGGGTTGTACAAAGTCGGTTACAGAAAAGGGAATTTTTATAGATCGCCAAGCTTGCCTTCCACGCCAAGGAGAGTCCCATCCGGACACGGGTGAGAGCCTTCGGTCTTCGTATCTTCACAGCCCATCACTCTGGCCATGGCTAATAAGTCAGACCCCCGAGGACCCCTTAGTCCAGGACTCCCTCAGTTTTCACTGGGATAAAGTGAGCCACCTTGGTCAAGCGATCAACTACTATCCAGATAGAATCATATCCTGATCGGGTCCTTGGTAATCCGGTGATGAAATTCATGCCAAGCTTGTCCCACTTCCATTCAGGTATCGGCATAGGCTGTAATAATCCGGCTGGTTTCTGATGTTCTGCCTTCACTCTCTGACATACATCACATATGGCTACATACTCGGCAATATCCTTCTTCATATCTATCCACCAGAAACGCTCCTTTAAATCCAAATACATCTTGGTGTTTCCGGGGTGAATCGAGTATGGTGAGTCATGAGCCTCATGAAGTATTAACTTCCTGATCTCCGCATTATTGGGCACATAAACACGATCCTCAAACCATAAAGTTTTGTGCTCATCCTCACAAAAACCTTTGGCTTTTCCTTTGCTCATCTTCTCCTTTATCTCAGCAATCTCCTTATCATCCTGTTGAGCTTCTCAAATCTTTCCCAATAATGCAGACTGAACCTCCATTGCTGCAACAAAACCTCTTTCTCCAAACGAAGTTCCTTGAGATCGTCAACTAACTCCTGCGGCAATCCTCCGCTTACGAGGGTATTGACATAACTCTTCCGGCTCAAAGCGTCTGCTACGACATTGGCCTTTCCTGGATGATAGTGCAACTTTATATCATAATCCTTTATAAGCTTCAACCATCTCCTCTTCCTGAGATTTAACTCCTTCTGAGTGAAAATGTACTTCAAACTCTTGTGATCTGTGTACACATCACAACGGTTTCCAATAAGAAAATGTCTCCAGGTCTTGAGCGCATGCCCTATGGCTGCTAACTCCAAATCATGCGTGGCATAATTCAACTAGTGCGGTCGAAGCTGACGTGAGGCATAAACTCTTCCGTCTTGCATAAGTACTCCTCCAAGTCCTTAGCGGGAAGCGTCGCAATACACTTGGAAATTCTTGCGTATGTCCGGAAGGATTAGCACTGGGACTATAACCAAACGTTTTTTCAACTCCTAAAAACTAGCCTCACATTCTTCGGTCAACCCTCCTGGCTTAATTTGGGAGTAACTTCTGGTTAGCCACTTTGACAAAGCCAACCTTGCTAGCTGGTTGGCCGGAGGTCAAAATCACGTCAGATTAATTTCAGATCGGAACAAGTTGACCCTATGTACCGCCGTACGGCCGGGATCAAATTAAATCCCGTCGGCTATATTACGTGACATGATTCGTATCCAATTTCCCGGTGCTATATAAAAATCAAGATGGCGCCCCCATCATTTTGGAATCAGGCCATGAACTGGTGGTCCACTCGCAGAGCAGATCAAGGTGGGCGATCGGATTGGCATGTGTTTTGTTGTGTAAAGCAAGGGCAGATGAACCTGGAATTATTGATTAACTGGTACCTGTGCCTGTCAGCAACAGGGGATTTTATTTCGGGATCGATCGCGTATATGCTCTCCAAGAACAATGATCTGCTGCTGATCTTCTTGTCAATCATGCATGGGAAGAGCTGCATGCTAGGTGATCTACATGGAGTGGCAGGTGCAGAAATTCAGTGGATGATGGAGTAGGATGTCTACAAGCAAGTTTTTCTTAATAAAAAAGCATTGTTTTGATGAAGGTACTTATAAACACTCTTATATTAGTTTACAGAGAAAGTACAAGCTAACATTGGATACATACGAGCGTACACCAACGTGCTTCCGTATGTGTGCTCAATAAATTGCTACACGGTAGACACCACCGGAAACGTCTCCCGGTTTCCGTGGATTGATAGAACGGGATTCGACCAGGACCAACCATACAGTCGATCCTGATCCAGATAATGGAAAACAAAAAGGATCATGGAATTTGACCAACCATACGTGTCGACCCTGATTCAAAGAATCAAAAACTTGGCTAACCTACCAGCATCGCCAGAAGCTCTGCCATCGAAAATAAAAGTCGAATTTAAAGAGGAAGATCATTATCTACTTTCACTAATAACAACACCATATGCACCTTGACTAGCTCTTGCTATATCACTGATCACCTGCTTGGAGTCTGAGGTAATGATGGCGTTCTGAATCATCAAATCCTGAGCAAGGGTAAACCCTCCTAGGAAGCTATCGCCTTGAGCGTCGCTACATATACGAGATGCCCGTGATCATCAAGGCTGAGCTGCCCATGTAGGTCTCCAGTAATTCTACTAAAATCAACATTGTCGAAGTCGGCCGAAACTATTGCTAATGCTTTCAACTCTGTTCCCGCCAGTCACTCCACGCATTTGCATGTTCGAAGGCGAGGTAGCGGAAAATTTCTCTTCTTGGTCGGCTCCCATGCCGTTTGGGCCGCTCGGCGCAATGTCCTCTCATGTCCGGATCAATCAATCGGCCGTGTCCGGGGGTAATTGGTGATGTGCCGTAATGTATGAAAGCTCCTATGTCCCTCGCTTTGCGTCAAATAGACGCGCACATAGACAGGGGCTCTGCCTGAATGGGCTGGCCCAAGTGGAGCTATGAGGGTTGAGCCGCACTGTATTGAGATGGCTACTGTGTAGCGGTTCAGCTGCTATAGCGATCGTAGTACTGCAATACTGTACACCCTGGTTCCATGTAGCGAATCTGAAATCATCACTCTTATTCTCAGTATTTTATTTATTTTGAAATTTTCATAAATTCCCAAACATTTTTTGAACATGTGATCAAAATATAAAAATGGAATATTTTTCTCAAAATTCTGAACAATTTTATGTAATTCCTGAATTTTTTTCTAAAATGTGAACATTTGTTCAATTTGTGAATTTCTAAAAAAAACCTGATTTACATTGGAAATAACCAATAAATTTTGAAAAGGATACAATTTTTTGACCTTGTGAAGAATTCTGAAAAACATGAACAACTTTTGGAAATCCAAACATTTTTTGAAACATGAGAAATCTTTGATTTTCAATATTTTGTTTATGATTTTTTTTCTTTTTTTGAAATAACTACCTGAAAACTTGAATAGTTTTTGGAAAGTCCCGAAATATATTGAAACAAAAATATTTTTAACTAAGAAGATCATTAAAGAAACAGTAAGAAAAAAAACTGAATCATGTTCTTCAAATTCGAAACCTTCTAGAGAGTTTCTAAAATTAGGGAAACAAGAAAACAGAAACGTGACAAAATAGGCCAGTTTAGTTTGTTCGCTTGCTTGGTCAGCTCTGTGCGAAACAACGAATACACGATGAGCTCCCGCGAATGCTATATCTCGCTTAAAGCGAGAATAGCATCTCTCTTGCCTGAAGGCGCCCGGATATAGGGCCAGGCCATTAGCTCAGGTCACCCGCTTGCATGGTTCCACTTTCTAATTTGGTCTTTTTTTTGGTTTAATTTGTTTCTTCACTGCTTTTCTGTTTTCTTTATTTTAATTGTTTTTCTTTGTTTCTTTCATGGTATTTACCATTTTTTCTTTTCTTTCTTTTTCTTCTTCATTTTTCTTTGTTTATTTCTCGGTTTACACTAGTGTTTTACTTTTTCTCTTCTTTGGATGTGGATTATTCTTTGTTTTTTCATCAGGTGTCTTCATTTCCTTCATAGTTTTTATTGTTTTATGTTTTTTATTTTTTATTGGCTCTAACACGTTTTTTTTTCTGTGTCGATATTTTTAATACACATTCAATATTTTTTATGTAGGAATATTTTTTATACATGTTAACCTTTTCAAAATCCACGAGTTACATTTTCGAAAACTTTTTTTCTTTATGTATATGTTTCTTCATACACGTTGTACATTTTTTGTATACATCATGAACATTTTCTATATAGACGCCTAACATTTTCCAATACTACATGATTAATATTATGAAAATAGTATACATTTTGTATACATCGGGAATATTATATGTGTGTTTGAGAAAGTAGTATATAGAGATTTGTTTTCTACATCATGAACAATTTTTGTATTCAGATGTATACATCATGAACATTTTTTATATAGACAAAATATATACATATTAGAAAAAATGAACAGAAAATGTACACAAAATACATACTATTTTTTCATGTATGTGTTTTGATGTCTATTTTTTCATACACATTATACAATTTCTGTATACTTTAGAAACATTTTTCTATACTTGTTTAACACTTTTCTAGTGCATGATTAACATTTTCAACCTTTCGCTATAATGTGATTTTTACTATATATATATATATAACAATATTTGGAAATATAAGAAAAAAATGGATCAAAAAAATAAATGCCTATTAAAAAATAGAAGAAAGAAAAGTTGAACGCCTCTGGTCCGCGCTGGGTCGGCCCAATTTGGCGGCTGCCTGAGAAATAGGCGCACTCGTGAGCGTCACATATGGTCGGTAATGTCCTTCATAAATCCCCACGATTTGTAGGCCTCGTTTTTTTTTGTCAGCATCTGCCTGCCTTGCCCATTCCGGCAACCTCTCTTTCTAACCATTGCCTTAAAAAAACACTCTTCTTAACTCTCTTATTAAGAACCCTCTCTTGTAAACGACCCTTTGGGAATCTATTACTCCTGTTTTACTCCCTCCGTCCCAAAATGTAGGACGCATTTGAGGTTTTCCGACAGCAGCCGACTACGTGAAAAGGACAATTGTACCCCCGCGATCTTCTTCCTCGTCCCGCAGCACCCAATCAATTCAAAAAATTCAAATTCCTCGGCCGTCGCCCAGCTGCTCCTCGGCCGTCGCCCCAGCGCCTCCTCCTAGCCCAGGCCCCCTCCTAGCCCAGGCCCCCTCCTCGCCCAGGTTCTCGCCCTGGCTCCTCCTCGCCCAGGCTCTTGCCGTACCAGCACCGGGGCGTCGCCCAGCTCCAGCGCGCCCTCGCCCAAGGAGGAGCGCCCGCCCCTCGCCCAGGAGGCCAGCACCGCGCCCAGGCTCGCCCTCCTCGCCCCGCCTAGGATCTTCTCGCTGGCTCCTCTCTGCTCCTCAGCTCCAGTGCTTCTGGCCAGGTACAGCAAACAAATTGAACATAATTACTCCAAATTGATCACAATTCAAGTCGACCATGTACAGGAATCAAATTGATCACAATTCAAATCGAGCATGTACAGGAATCAAATTGACCACAATTCAAATCGAGCATGTACAGGAATCAAATTGATCACAATTCAAATTGAGCATGTACAAAGAACTCTTCAAATTGGAGGCAGAGTACTCTTAAAAGTACTCCTAATTGTGGAGCATTTACTCCAAATTGAGCATGTAGAGGAGTAGTCTTGTTGATTTCAGAGAAAACAGACTGTAGAGCATTGCTTTGTACTGCAATAGTATAAGTGAGCTGCTACAACATCAATTCCTTCAACATATCTGTCATTGTTATACACATACAGTAACATGCTTACCAGATCTCGCAAGAAATGCTCACTGAAACTACTGAGAAAATTATTTTAAAATGAAATCAAACATTGTTTAACCAGTCTTATACTAACCGTAGCAGTTAATTCTTGCTGTTCTGTCCTGTGTTGCCTTCGGTGTTTAAATGTAACCCTGCTACATACTCCAAATTCATCTACAGTGATATTCTGCCTTGATTTTGGAGTAACTAATTCATCATTTAATCATGGTAACTAAGATCTGAAAAGAATTAATGCTTTTTATCAAAAGGAAAGGCAATTGATACCTGACAGGATGGGTTTCCTACCATTCCAGAGGCCGTAGGCATTCCAGAGTACTGTACATGAAACAGAAAACAGATAAAACATATTGAAGTGGGCAATGTTCACAGCCAGTGCAGCATTCAAGAAATCAATGGACTGGTGTTGACATGGCTCATGTTGTTACTCCTGGGCAAACCTAGGCAATTTCAATGAGAATGTGTATTTACAGAAAAAAATCACTTAACACAAACCACCAAGGCAAGATTGTGTTAAGTCTTTTAAGATCCTTCCATTTAAATATATGCAATTTGTATCAATTCTGAATTTAAATTTATATATGGAGTACATTCAGAATGAATCTTCCATTTAAATTTTCCTAGGGAGTAAAATAATTCAGTTTGTTTGAGTAGACTTGTACTCCGGAAAATTCAATTTATTGGAGTAAAACTGTACACAATTCAGTTTGTTGTTAATTTACAGAAAACAATCACTTAACACAAACCTAGAAAAATCAACATTTACTCCTACTCCATTGGTAAATTGAATGCAAACCTATGCACTTAAATTGACTGCAAGTTGTAGCAATTCTGAATTTAAATTGACATCAAGCAAAAGTTTACTCCATTTAAATGTTCATATTGTTCATACTCCAATTTACTTGTACTCCAACAATTTACTTTTATTCCAAAATTCTTAATATGTTTGCTTCTTGTACTCCAGCTCCAGCTCCAAACTCTGAATTTGGAAGATGAACTTCGACCTAAACTTTTCTCCACCAGAAGATGTGGATGAAGATGTGGGAGGAGAAGAGGAACATGTTGTTGGAGAAGAAGAGGATCAAGCTGTGGGAGAAGAAGAGGATCAAGCTATGGGAGAAGCAGTGGCAGAAGCAGGTAAACTGAATATATATTCTTAACTGAATATATATTTACATACTGCTTAAATGAATTTAAATGGACTTAACTGAATTTAAATGAACTTAAATTCAAATTCAGTTAAGTGGATTTAAATGGACTTAACTGAATTTGAATGCACTTGACTGAATATATATATATATATATATATATATATATATATATACATGCACTTAAGTGCATTCAAATTCAGTCAAGTGGATTTTACTGAATTTATATTCATCCATGTTCTCCAAGTGCACAATTTCCCTAATTTTCTTGTTGCATTGCTACTGTAGGTGCTCAACAAATACAGAGGAAGAGAAAATCACTAACAAATGAGAAGAGATACGCTGCTTACATGGCAATGCAAGCGCTAAGTATGAAGAGAGGTGGAGCTTTGAAAGGGAAGGATAAGCAGGACATGGCTGCATTGTTTCAAGTAGACATCCAGCTCATTCAAAGAATTTGGAAGACAGCAAAGAAACAGATTGCTCTTGGTCAACAGGTGGATGTATCAACCAAGAGGAAAGAAAGATGTGGCAGAAAAGCGGTCGATGGCTTTCTATCACAAATCTCAACAGTTCCACTAAATAGAAGGTCAAGCATAAGATCACTTGCTGCTGCACTGGGTGTCAGCCGCTCCACACTCCACAGGAAATTCCAGCTTAAAAAGATAAGGAGGCACTCCAACAGGGTGAAGCCTCCTTTGAAAGAGAAGAATAAGAGAGAAAGGGTTCAATTTTGCATGTCGATGCTTGACCAGACAACCCTAGGGAATGAAAGAATTTGCTTCAACACTATGCATAATATTGTGCATATTGATGAGAAATGGTTCCTTATGACGAAAAGGAACAGAAACTATTACCTAATGCCAGATGAAGAAGACCCGGTAAGACCAGTTCCAAACAAGATTGGAAAAGTTATGTTTCTCACAGCAGTTGCAAGGCCCAGATACGACGCTGAAGGGAATGTCACATTCTCAGGAAAGATCATGGTGAACAGAGAAGTCATGAGACGATACATGATTGAGAAAGTTGTTCCTGCAATAAAAGATGTGTGGCCCTTTGAAGATGTTGGACAAACAGTCTTCATCCAACAGGACAATGCAAGGACACATATTTTACCTAATGATGTTGAGTTCGCAGAAGCAGTGGCTGAGACCGGTATGGACATCAAACTAATGCAACAAACCCCAAATTCTCCTGACTTGAACGCTCTTGACCTTGGGTACTTCAGATCCCTAGAGTCTCTAACGGACTGCAGAGCCCCTACCACCATCCCTGAACTAATTCAAGGGGTACAAGAAGAATTCGATGACTATGAAGTTGGAAAACTGAACAGAATCTTCCTAACACTCCAAACATGTATGGTGGAAGTCATGAATCATGCAGGAGGAAATGCTTACAAAATTCCACACGTCAACAAACAAAGATTTGAAAGAGATGGAACTCTACCTCCTAGGATCCAGTTCCCACGTGAAGTGTACTACAATGCCCTAGAGAATCTAGAACAAGATGAACACTGAGGCTTGTGATGAGAGGCTGGATGGTGAAATGCTTGTGATGAGAGGCTGGATGGTGCTTGTGATGAGAGGCTGGATGGTGCTTGTGATGAGAGGCTGGATGGTGCTTGTGATGAGAGGCTGGATGATGAGATCCATATGTTTGTACTCCTTGTGATGAGAGACTTGTTATGTGATCCATATGTTTGTATGCATCATTGTGGATTTCTCATATGCATCATTGTGGATTTCTTAAAATTGTTTCTGAATTTTTTGTGTGGGGTAAACAAGAACTTTGTGAATTTTTGGAAGTTGTGTGGAGAGGAGACCCTGCGCAAAGTGGTCGGACCCTTCCCCAGACCCTGCGCAAGCGGGAGCTACATGCACTGGGGCTGCCCCTTTGTGTGGAGAGGAGACAAGGGAAGAAGAGAAGAGGAGACAAGAGAGGAGAGGGGAGGAGAGAATGAAATTATAAATTCCTACTGCTACTGCAAGTACAACAAACAACATGTTTTAACTAGATGACCACCGCTGCTACTGCAAGTAGTACAACATGTTTTAACTACTCTAACTGAAGTTTTACAATTTACTACAGCATGTTTTAACTACTCTACCAGAAGTTAAAACTACTCCAGTTGGAGTACAACAGTTGCATCAACAGCAACACATGAACAACCACTTCGACTTGAGACTACCACTCCTGTTGTACTCCATGAAGAACAAATTCCATTCCATATGAACAAGAAAAACAATCACATGAACAAGTAGGAGTATGACTCACACTTCAAATGAAGAACTACTACTACAGGAGCAAGAAAAATCACACTTCACATAAACAATTTCATTCCATTCCAGAACAGAGTGTGCATGCTTACAGTACTCCATGTTAGACATGTAACGTGTTGGGTATAGCGTTCGGTACAGTCTGGAGTCATGTACGTAGAAGATTGAGTTAGTTAGTTAGGAGTCCTCTCTTATCTCTCTATCTCTCTATCTCATGTAACCTCCCGTGTAATCCTCTCTATGGTTAGCCAGAGGCTGCCGCACCTTGTACCGAACCCTCCCAATCAATAAATACATCGCGGGTCTCCTTGTATGGAGATTGAGACGCTTCATCATACTTTGACATGGTATACAGAGCAGGCCTCTTCCATCTCATCTAGCATATCATCTTCAACCTCCCACCCACCCATCGCATCCCTGTTCATCTTCCACCTTCCCACCGCCGCCATCCATCATGTCCACCTCCACTGCCCAAATTTCCTCTGGCCTAAACTACAACACCTCCGAGCCGCTCACCCGGACGAACTATGTTCTCTGGAGAGCGCAAACGCGATCCCAGATACTGGGCGCTGGCTTGTATGGCTATATCGATCAAACCATCCAGGAGCCTCCCAAAACAATCACAACCAAAGATAAAGAGGGCAAGGACCAGGTCGTCCCCAACCCTGCATATGCTCCCTGGCTAGTCCAGGACCAGCAGAGCAGATCGTCGCTTATCTTCTCCGAAATCTCTCCAAGGAGGTTCTCGTTCAGGTTGCCTCCCTTGAAACCTCTCACGCGATCTGGACTGCTCTTGCATCTATGTTTGCAGCTGTCTCATTATCACGTGCCAACAATCTTCGCGCCGCTCTCACCAATGCCCAGAAGGGCTCGCTGTCGGCCTCGGCATACTTCGGCCACATGCGCTCCCTCTCCGATGAACTCGCGGCGGCGGGCAGAGCTCTCGGGGAGGGGGAGCTCATCTCCTTCATCATCGCAGGCCTTGACATGGACTACCAACCGATCATATCGACACTGGACGTTCGCGTTGAACCCATCACAGTCGACGCCCTCTTCTCCATGGTGGCCAACTTCGACCAGAGGGTCGAGATGTTCCACGGGAACGGCGCCGGGGGCTTCAAATCCTTGGCCAATCTCGCCTCTCGAGGGCGTGGCGGCGGCAAGGGCTCCTACCGCAACCAGAAGGGCGGTGGTGGCTCGCGTGGTGGCTACGGTGCCAGCAGCGGTGGTGGCGACTACAATCCTGGCGGCGGCTACAACCCTAGCGGCGGCTCTGCCGCTGGACACGGTGCCGGAAACGGTGGCGGTCATCATGGCGGATACCCTGGTGGTGGCGGCGGCTACTATCAGGGGGGTGGTGGCGGCGGCCACCACCAACAGCACCCTGACGACAACAACAACAGGCGGGCTCCTCCTAACAGAGGGAGAGACTTCCAGGGCTATGAAGGTTATGAGGGTAAATGTCAAATATGCAAAAAAAAAAACTAATCATCTTGCTCGAGATTGTGCTTGGCGTTACGCTGAGAAGAATTCTCAGCCTAAGAAAGTTGCAGCTGCCGCCGATGCCTCGTATGGTGTCGATACAAATTGGTACATGGACACAGGGGCAACAAACCACATCACGGGAGAATTGGAGAAATTAACCATGCATGAAAAGTACCGTGGCAATGATCAAGTTTACACCGCTGCAAACGGTGCAGGTATGGAAATTAGTCATATTGGTAAATCACTTATCAGAACCCCACACAAAAATCTTGAGCTAAACGGAATCCTGCATGTCCCTAATGCTTCCAAAACTTTGCTATCTGTTCATAGAATTGCTCTTGACAACAATGTTTTTCTAGAGTTTCACCCGTTCTTCTTTTTGATCAAGGACCAGGTCACGAAGAGGGTTCTCCATAGGGGTGTCTGCGTGCAAGGGCTCTATGCTTTGCTTCCTCAATATTGTCAGTTCAATAAACAAGTGTACGGTGCCATCAAGCTCTCTGCTGAAAGGTGGCATAGTCGTTTAGGTCATCCTTCTTTTGCCACTGTTCATCAAATTCTTGGTAGACATAAACTCCCAGTTGTTGGTGAGCGAGATTCTGAAACTATTTGTGATTCATGTCAACGAGCAAAAAGTCATCAATTGCCTTATCCTGTATCAACTAGTGTGTCAACCAAACCTTTGCAACTGATTTTTTCTGATGTATGGGGTCCAGCACCCACATCTGTTGGTAGACATTCCTATTACATTAGTTTCATTGATGACTAAAGCAAATATACGTGGATCTATCTTCTTAAGAAACGTGCTGATGTGTTTCAAGTCTTTCACAACTTTCAAGCACTTGTTGAACGAAAGTTTAATAGCAAAGTTATTGTTGTGCAGTCAGACTGGGGTGGTGAGTATGAGAAACTCAACTCCTTTCAAAAAATTGGAATCTCTCGTCACGTTTCATGCCCTCATGCTCACCAGCAAAACGGCTCTGCCAAGCGCAAGCACAGACACATTGTTGAAGTAGGTCTAGCCATCCTAGCTTCAGCTTCCATGCCATTAAAATTCTGGGATGAAGCCTTTCTTACCGCCGTTCACCTCATTAATATGTGGCCTAGTCGAGTCATTTCCAATGAAACTCCAACTAAACGGCTTTTGATGTCACACCGGATTACACCACTCTTCGAGTCTTTGGTTGTGCCTGTTGGCCCAACCTTCGACCCTACAACACCCGTAAGCTTATGTATCGCTCCAAACAGTGCGCGTTCCTTGGCTATAGTATACAACACAAGGGTGTTAAATGTCTTGATGTGTCCACCGGTCGTGTTTACATATCTCGTGATGTCGTTTTTGACGAGACACAATTTCCTTTCGCTAAACTCCACCCAAACGCCGGTGCTCTTCTCAGAAAGGAAATCCTCCTCCTTCCTCCTCATCTTTCCAGGGTTGATCGTGTGGGTCATGATACTAGTGATGAATCAATTTTGACTAATTCTCCTGACATACCCTCTGAGTTTTCTGATACAGGGCGACACAACAGTGCAACTTCTGGTACAGATGACGGTGTTTTTATTCCTATTATTGCACCCCGGGCTGTTGCAGCAGATCCCACCGGATCCTCCTCGGGATCGGTGTGTCAGCCCGCGCC
This sequence comes from Triticum dicoccoides, assembly GCF_002162155.2. Classification (NCBI taxonomy): domain Eukaryota; kingdom Viridiplantae; phylum Streptophyta; class Magnoliopsida; order Poales; family Poaceae; genus Triticum; species Triticum dicoccoides. The sequence continues at coordinate 52,186,421 of NC_041382.1, forward strand.
CGCACGGACTGAATCAGCAACGGGATCCGCGCCTCCGAATCAGTGCCCCTCCGATCCCGCCACGCGGTCGACCGCGCCCGAGCTGGTCTCCTCAGGTGCGACCCGCCAATCGCCTTCGGGAGACACTCCGACTGAGCGCTACGCACCCACCCCGCTGGTCTATTCCAGGCAGGCCCCGTCATCCACTATCCCGCATGCAGCCGGGCCAGGTGGGCCTGGTGCGCGTCCCGAGTCTGCTCCGGTCGGGCGCCCTGGATCTTCTGTGTGTCCTGGGCTGTCATCATCATCATCTCCCGCCGCAGAAGATCCGGTATCTGCCTCGTCACCAGCCGGGTCCCCTGCCACCGGATCGCCTGCCTCGAGATCGCTGGATCCTCCTGTTCAGGAGCAGGTTGCCTCTCCTGGATCATCTGTGGCTGTGTCGGCGCCCCCTTCACCACCCCGTACACGTCTTCGAGATGGTACAATTCAACCGGTTCATTACAAAACTAAGTTTGGTTTGGCCGTGTCACCTGTTTCTGCAGAAGAGCCACGCACTGTCTCCGCTGCACTTGCTGATCCAAAGTGGGCCAAAGCCATGCATGAGGAATTTTGTGCTCTTCAGCAAAACCACACGTGGCATCTTGTTCCTTCATGTCCAGGTCTTAATGTCATTGACTGTAAGTGGGTTTTCCGTATCAAATGACGGTCAGATGGTACTATTGATCGTTACAAAGCTAGATTGGTTGCCAAAGGTTTCAAACAGAGGTATGGGCTTGATTATGAGGACACTTTCAGTCCTGTTGTTAAAGCTGCTACTATTCGTCCTGTCCTATCCATTGCTGTGTCATGAGGTTGGAGTCTTCGCCAGCTAGATGTCAAGAATGCGTTTCTTCATGGTGTTCTGGAAGAGGAAGTCTACATGAAGCAACCTCCTGGTTTTGCGGACCCAGACAAACCAACTCACATCTGTCGGCTTGACAAATCACTTTATGGTCTGAAACAGGCTCCCCGAGCATGGTATTCTCGCTTGAGTTCCAAGTTGCAACCCCTTGGCTTTGTTTACTCTAAATCTGACACCTCTCTGCTTATCTACAATAAATGCAATATAGTATATTTGTGCTCATTTATGTTGATGATATTATTGTCACAAGCTCATCTGCTGAGGCAGTTACAGCTCTGCTCAAAGACTTGAAATCTGAGTTTGCTCTAAAAGATCTTGGTGACTTGCACTATTTTCTTGGCATTGAGGTCAAACGCAATACTGAAGGTGGTCTTCATCTCTCTCAAGAAAAGTATGCAACCGATCTTCTGAGCAAGGCCGGGCTCCAAGGTTGTAAACCATCCACAACTCCATTATCCAGTTCTGAGAAATTGTCACTTGTGGAGGGTACACCTTTGAGTCATGAGGATAGCACAAAATACAGGAGCTTGGTAGGTGCACTTCAGTACTTGACACTTACTAGGCCTGACATCTCCTTTGCAGTAAATAAAGTGTGTCAGTTTCTTCATGCACCCACTTCTAGTCATTGGACTGCTACTAAACGTATACTGAGATATGTCAAGCATACTCTAAGTGTTGGTCTCACCTTCACTAAGTCATCTTCCACTCTAGTCAGTGCATTTTCTGACTTTGATTGGGCAGGCTGCTTGGATGATAGAAGATCGACAGGTGGTTTTGCAGTGTTTTATGGACCTAATCTAATTTCATGGTGTGCAAAGAAGCAGTCAACAGCAGAAATTATATGGGTTAAGGCTATCCTCAATGAACTTGGCATATGTCATACACAGACTCCATGCCTTTGGTGTGACAATTTGGGTGCTACATATATCTCTGCAAATCCTGTCTTTCATGCCCGTACCAAGCACATTGAGATTGATTACCACTTTGTGAGAGAAAGAGTTGCAAGGAAAGAATTGGAAGTACGGTTTGTGCCATCCAGAGACCAAGTTGCTGATGGATTTACAAAGGCCTTGTCTACAGGACCATTTGAAGAATTTAAACGTAATCTGAACTTGCGGAGTTCAGATTAAGGGAGAGTGTTAGACATGTAATGTGTTGGGTATAGCGTTCGGTACAGTCTGGAGTCATGTACGTAGAAGATTGAGTTAGTTAGTTAGGAGTCCTCTCTTATCTCTCTATCTCTCTATCTCATGTAACCTCCCGTGTAATCCTCTCTATGGTTAGCCAGAGGCTGCCGCACCTTGTACCGAACCCTCCCAATCAATAAATACATCGCGGGTCTCCTTGTATGGAGATTGAGACGCTTCATCATACTTTGACACTCCAGAGAGTGTCGATCCACAGAGGGGTCTTCTTCAGACATGGTGCATACAGCAGCAGTAGCAGCAGCAGCATCGATCCATCGTCTTGGACTGCAACAACGCAAAGAGAAAAAAAAGCTTACTCGAATTACTCCAATACTCCTCCATCATGTACAACAAGCAAGCATACAACAAGCAAAAATCTTCTTTTGTTCCCTACAAATGTACAGCAAGCAATCAAGTTACCTACAAATGTACAGCAAGCAAGAATGCAAGAATTCAGTAAACATCACAAGGAGCAGCCAAAAGTTCACAGGAAAAATTCAGTGAACAGCACTGCAAGCAAAATTCAGTAATGTTTACTCCATCACAAGAACTTTACTGGACTTGAGCTCCATCATAACTTCACAAGATCTAAAGCAGCAGCATCACTAGAGCAGAACTACTACACCAACACCATCACTAGAGCAGAAATACAGTAGCATCATCGGAGCAGAACCACTCCATCGCAGCATCACTTAAGTAGCAGCATCAGTACAGAGGACAAGCACAAGGACTCACCGTCGTGGTAGTGGCCGCCATAGTTGCTCCTCCCGCCGCTACAGTGCCGTCAACCGCTTCAGATCCAGCGCCACCGCCGCTGCTATGGTGCCCGCTTCAGATCCAGCGCCGCCGCCGTTGCTATGGTGCCCGCTTCAGATACAGCGCCGCCGCCGCCTCCGCACAAGTACCCATCGCCGCTTCAGATGTGCCGGAGTAAAAAAAAAGCAATCTTTGGAAGAGAGGCGACGACACCAGACGAGCAAAGGGGACGACGCCATCTTTGGAGGGGAGAGGAGACGCCGGCTAGAGGGAGGCTCGACGACGCCGGCGAGAGGGAGTCGGCGGCGACGACGCCGGGGAGGAGTGGGTGAGCTAGGGATTTGGGGCTGTCGGAGAGAGGAACGCGAGAGGAGTGGGAGCTGTCCCGAGACGAGAGGAGTGGGAGCGGTCGCGAGGGCAAAAGTGGAAACGTCAAAATTTTCGTTACGCTCGGGAAATTGTACGTGAGGAGGAAAAACGTCCTACATTTTGGAACGGAGGGAGTATTTTAGAACGAAGCGACTATATGTTTAATTTAATGCATGTCTCTACACTACTACTTTGGTCCTGGTTTATTTGTTCCCTTATTATTTCGTGTCAAATTTTGACCATAAATTTAATTCAAAATGTTAATTCATGTCATAAAAAATATTATCATTGAAAACTATGTTTAAATACAAATCCAATGATATAATTTTTAATGACATGCATTAACATTTTTAATGATACAAATCCAGGTGTTTCTAGACATATTCAATTGTATTAAAGGGAAATTCCCTATCAAATATTTGGGGATTCCCTTGCATTTTGATAAACTTAGGAGAGAAGATTTACAACCCCTTGTTGATGCTCTGCTGGCTAGGATGGCTAGCTGGAGGGGTAAATTACTTTCATTATTAGGCAGAGTTACTTTAGTGAAAACCTGCCTAGCCAGCATCCCTATTTACATGCTATCCTTTTTTAAATTCCCTAAATGGGCAATTACTTTGGTTAACTCTCAACTAGCTAATTGCCTCTGGAGTGATGAGGAAGGAAATCATAGAATTCACTTAGCTAACTGGCAATCTGTGTGTATGAGAAAAGAATTTGGGGGATGGGGATCCCGAATTTGCAGGATTTAAACCTGTGCTTAATAGGGTCTTGGATTAAAAGATATATTTTTAGTGAAGGTTCTCTTTGGAAGAGAGTTATGGACTCCAAATACAATACCAAGAGACCTAATATCCTTTGCTGTAATGACCCTCACCCATCACAATTTTGGAAAGGGGTAATGTGGGCTATGAAAGCAGTTAAACTGGGATACAAATGGTCTGTTGGGAATGGTAGATCTGTTAGGTTTTGGGAGGATATTTGGTTCGGTAACTCCCCACTTGCCACCCAGTTCTGGGATTTGTATTGTATAGTTAATGAGAAAAACAAAACCATTGCAGATACCTGGGATGGAGATATCCTAAAAATTTCCTTTAGAAGGAATTTTGATGAGGTGTTAATGCAACAATGGTTTGATCTAGAATCCGTTGCCAAATCGATTACTTATACTGACCAGGAAGATAATTTGATTTGGCAATATGAATCTAAAGGCATCTATTCCTCTAAGTCTTTGTATGCTATTATTAACTTTAGAGGGGTGCAACCTATTTACACACCTGTGGTGTGGAGATTGAAAGTACCACCCAGGGTGCAGGGTTTTCTTTGGTTGTTTTCACAGAATAAAATTATGACCTGTGATAACCTAAGAAAAAGAGGCATACCCAAGCCTCTGGAATGTGTTCACTGTAAGGAAATAGAATCAGTTCACCATCTTTTTTTTGACTGTGTGGTTGCTAGGTTAATGTGGAAAGAGGTAGAGATTATTTTTGATAAAACTTTCCGTTCTTTCGGTGAGTTAGCTGCTTGCTGGCTCTGTGAGAAGAGATTTGCCCATCTGAATGTAGTTTCTTCTGCTGTCCTTTGGGGTCTGTGGAATACTATAAACTCCATTGAGTTTAATAGAACTAAATGGATTTCTGTCAAACAGGTCTGGCAGAAGATAAGTTCATACTTGGGGGACTGGACGAAACTGCACAAGGAGCTACAGGAAGGGGCGCTGAAACTCTTCAGAGACCACATGTTGAGAAAGCTGAGATCACCGCTGGAACTGGAACCAGACTGAGATGCTGTGAAACTGCGGAACAACTTTCCTGGTCCAAAAACATCCACGGGATGTCACATGGAGGGCGTGCTACCCTGGAGCAAGTAAAAGAGAACCCAAGGCTGGTGGAAGAAGTTCATGTGGTCTTCTTCCCCATGAGCTGATTTAGCCAGTTCTAGATGAGATCTAGTTTTATCCTATCTTTTATCTTTTGATACTCCAGTAGACTACTAGTAGGGGGTAGAATATCTTTGCTAGTGGCGGCTGTTGCCATATTTGATCAGTGTTTGAAACCTGGTGTCGTTGCCAGAAGACCTGTATGCGTGTTTGGTTTCGTTTTCTATGAAAATGGAGCCGGGGGTGCTCCCCTTTGATCGGAAAAAAAAACATTTTTGTCAGTTAAATCTATAGTCAAATTTTGACACAAAATACGAAGATGACCAATTAACCAGGACGGAGGTAGTACTCCAGTCCATACGAACACAACAAATGCTACACCCGACCTCACATCATCCCATAATTAGGTGAATTTATTAAAATCGTAATCCCCGCTTCCTCCTTGCTAAATTGCACCCCAAATGTCAATTCTTCGCCGAAACAAAAGAGCAAGTTTATACATCTATCAGTGTCGCTATGTACTGTGCATGGATGGCATATGCTCTTGTGCCGTGATGTGGTTCTCTTGCTATTAATCCTATGTAAATACGTGGAGTGTATAGCTAGAGACAGATAGGGATGTTTATTTTATTCAAATCAAAGTGAGAAAAGGACGGACATGAACATTGCATTGTCTCTTCTATACCTAGCTAGCGCCGAAGCATGTGGACGTGCGCCTTGTCTGTGCCATCATTTCCAAACAAAAATAAAAACATACTCCTTCTATTCCCAAATGTAAGTTTTAGAGATTGCAACAAAGGACTACATACGAAACAAAATGAGTGAATCTACAATCTAAAATATGTCTATATACAATCTAAAATATGTTTATATACATCCGTGCATTTTAGTCTATTTGAAATCTCCAAAAAGAATTATACTCCCTCTGTTCCTTTTTGTAGTGCGCATTAGCTTTGTGCTAGAATTCCGAATTGTAGTGCGTGCATGCAGCTCTAGGCTGGTATTGGCGAATTAGCCCTCGGCTGCACCATGCGAGAAACAGCTGCCCGGCGCACATGGGTGTCAGCCAGACCCTGCATGCAGGGCTAGTTTGGTATAAACCGCATCTCCACGTCATACATTGGTCTTGGTGCTAGAAACCATACGCACTATAAAATGGAATGGAGGGAGTATTTAGGAATGAAGGGAGTACTTTTGTGACTATGAGAAAAGACGAATATTATTAGTAAGAATTGCAACTTTAACTAACTATAAGGAGCAACTCAAAAAAAGAGAATAACTATAAGGAGTAGCACAGTTTTGAAATCAAGTTCTGAATAATTCACTGCAAATGACTTGGTGAACTACTAAATCACTACAAATTTGCATGATTCTAGATCCTGCACTTCGAAAATTGTAAATCAAATAGCGGTCATAGGTATCACCGAACCAAACATTGTCGATGCTCGCATGGAATGAAAGCGATAATGGGTATAGCTGTAGTTCTATTTCCTCTACTACACGTCCGGCCGCCTGTCAGGTTGCACCCTGCCAGACTATATATACATACGCCTACCTTCTCCTTCAACACACACTTAATTAGGTCCCTCAGTTTAGTTTTCATCTCTAACCTATCTTCTCGTTCAACACACTTACTCAGTTAGCTCTCATCTCAAGTATAGGACATTAATTAGGCTACCCATTTTTTTTTTGCAACTGCACAATAATTAACCATGGGCATGCACGCGAAGTCCAAGTCCAACCGCGAGGTGGTGGAGTCCGTGTACGCCTCACTGGCCTGCGGCGACGCCGCAGCCATGACGGTGTTGCTGGCGGCGGACCTGGACTGGTGGTTCCATGGGCCACGCCGGTGCCAGCATATGCGACACATGCTAACAGGTGAGGCGGTGGGTGTCATGGCGTTTCGGTTCGCGCCAACGCGGCTGGTGGAGGTTGGCTCCACCACAGAAGGAGCCTCCTCCGGTCGTGTAAAGACGGTGGGTGTCCGGGTCCAAGCGTCAGCCTCGGAGTCGTAGGCGCAGAGATCGTACTGTGTAGTTCTTCCGGATCCCGAGCGAGAGCAAAGCGTGGCGATCATGTAGGCATCACACTGGTCGTCGCTCCTGGCGCTGCGGTAGCGCAGGATGCCGGTTTCGCCATGAGGCAGGTATCCCTCGGTGATGTCCGGGAACACGTCGGTGCCGGGGTGCGGAAGCCGTCTGAGGCTAGGAAGCTCATGGGCGAGGACCGGGGCGGGTAGACGAAGTTGAGGTAGTTGCTCGGCTCTTCGCCGTGGAGGGTGAAGCAGTGGTTCAGGCCGACGACGGCGAGGTTGCCCTCCGTGGCCAGTATCCTGGGCTCGTAGCAGAACTGGGTGGGTTCCCCGCTGCCATAGGACACGCAGAAGTACGAGATGCGCAGCGGCGGGGCGAGGCAGAAGGTGACCTGCAGTAGATCTCGCTTGCCGCGGGCGCCGTCCCGTCTTGCTCTCTTGACGACGGGGCACTGGGCGGAGGTGTGGTTGCGCGTGTCCATCATGTAGGCGGCGTTGTCGATCAGGGCTTCGCGCCGGTCCCAGGAATCCCGGGACTCCGCGTCGCCGTCGCCGCTTTCTGCGGAGGACGCACGGACTCGTCGTGGTAGCTCTGGCCGAACATGGATGGGAAATCTTCTTGGTCTGAGTCAGACATCTCGATACGCCACTAGGTTTTTTGTGTGTGTCGGGGACTATCTATCTGACAATTTTTTTGTGTGTGGTTTTGCTATTGGTGCTGGACTCGGCAGAAGACCGGCACGGATTGTGGTCGGAGACGGACCGTATGTGGTACTAGAGCGCAGCCGAACCGCGCGCATGCAGAGGGGAGAGGAGGCTGACCCGATCCGTCTTGGACATGGTCGAGTCGATCATGTCGGGTAGCGTTCATCAGCTAGCTAGCTTAGGTATTGCGCGCGTGCCAAGCAACGTGCGTGTTCGCTAGTCGGTAGACGTGTTTTCGACTCGTTTCGACCGTCTCTTAATTAATTGCTACGCAGGTAGTAGCAGTATGGAGCCATCTTTCGCTCCGTCGGCTTGCTCCTTGCCAGAGTGCGTGGGACCCACTCTTCAGGTTTTTTAGGACCCGGCCAAGCATCCTCCGGATAGTGCTAAGAGCGACATCAAATAAACAGTTCTACTAAGTCTTAGTGGACTTAGACTTCGTCATGTCTTGGTCGCCGCTATATTAGTTAGATCATACATTAAGATCCGTGTAAAATTTCTTTTCAGATTTTCCTTTTTCTTTCTTACATGGTATGTCACTTGATTAAGACTTGGTTAAATCTCAGTCGACTAAGACCTAGCCACCTTCTCAAATAAATGGTCTTCTAAGGTTTAGAGATTCCACTACCTCCTGTCAATCTCTTAGGAGACCCAAGGTCACTAGTAAAGCGGTTTTGAATCTGTTCACTTATTGACTTGACTTGATTTGGGTCTGTTAGAGAGCAGATGGTTCTCAGTTCCCTACATTTGCCTTTCCCTACTGTTCTAAG
>NC_041382.1:52195402-52225666 GCF_002162155.2 Triticum dicoccoides
ATGTGGTCGGGGCATACACATTCTTTTTATAGCGGGATTTTCACATCCTCTGGTTTTTGTCGACATTGAACAAAGACATATGTTCCTCAACCCTATGTAGGGCGTGACTAGGACACATCTAGCTAGTCGAGCCAGACTATAGTCTACCTGAATATCTTTTCGTTTGCCATCAACTGATCACCAATGTCACGTAACAGTCACTCAAATACAGGGAAAGGTTAGGATGATGACTCCGGTGTTTGATCCTCGTATGGATTTTTTCTCCGAGAACTGACCCGCCCCAACTTCTCGCTTAAATTGTTGTCGCGACAGAATAAGTCCTAGCTCGCACTATCCGAGAATGTAGCCAGATTTTAAAGCTTGACTCTTTCCGTTATCTCCTGGGTTGGCTTATCTGCAAACCAAGTAGCGCAAGAAATAACTGTCTACCTCGACTCAAATAAAGGAGCATGCCCTTTCCTTTCTTTCTTTGTGATGGTGAATTGGGAGGCTGATCAATCTTTGGATTCAAGTTAGGTATATATACGTTGTTTTCAGCTCGGGCGTGTCGTTGCTCGCTCTTTTTTTTACTTTGCAAGCAACGCAACCAAACTCCAATGGTGATTTTTTATCACAGACGCAGACACTCATGCATACGCACATACACTCATCCCGATGAACATACACTCCTACATAGATAGGTAGAGCAATCAAGGAGCGAGGATGCGTGGAACGCTATTCTGAACAAGAGTGACAGAAATGATTAGTACAATAGCGCAAAGCTATTCAATGGGGATAAATGAGTTGTAGTCATTAAATGTCCAATGCTTTTGTCGGAAGTAATTCTTAATAACTGAGATAACCTCATGCAATGGTAAGGGCCATCGGTTGGACAACAGACTCTCGACACAGGTCGTGACCGGTCGTGACGCGCTTTGGACACATCCCCCACTTCATCGTGTTGTAAGTGTTGGAAATATGCCCTAGAGGAAATAATATAGTATTATTATATTTCCATACACATAATTAAGAGTTTATATTCTATGCTATAACTGTTATGATCCTGCAATATGCGTTTCAGTGAAAAACTCTTATGCACATGTGGAATGATAAACGGTAAAATAAGTTTCCTAGTCTCGCCTCTAAGACTAGCTCAAGTGTTGCTGGTGATCATATTTTTTGGATTTTAGGATATCGCTAACTATAACGATAGTACTAAAACAATTTGGATAATATGAAGTTAGAAGAATGATCATATTGAATCGACCCAAAACTTGTTTGTTATACTTTTAGATAAAATCGTCACAAGTCAATTGTTATAACACGGAGAGTTAATGTGTGGTTTAGTTCCTTAGACCATGAGAGTAACGTAGTCACTTCAAACCGTACAATGAACTTTGGGGTTGCTCAAACGTCATTTGTAACACGGTGATCATACCGACAACTTACAAGTTCATCGGAAAGTTTGACAAGGAATTAGATAGCTCGAGAGTGGAATTTGCTCCTCCGACGATGGATAGATATTCTTAGGGCCCTCTCAGTGTGACGGCATCCGTCATTGTCCGGCCAGACACTGGTGATTATGCCACGAAGATGCCGGAACATGTCAACGAGAAAGAAGAACAAAATTCATAAAGAGGAGACCAGTATAGTGGGAATCTGTATGACTCAAGAGGATACCAATATATCTCACATCAGGTTTTGTAAAGTATTGTGAAGCAAATGGAATAACACATGATAACCAAAAGGTTCAGTCGAATGTCATTCGTGTACTCATAGGGCTCGGTATGGACGTCCACAGTTCTGCTATCAGTCATTGAACAAAGGGGTTTTCTTCATGTCTATGTTTTACCAAACCTACATGGTCACAAGTTTAAGGTAATCACGATCTACTAGGTGTTAGTGGGACAGCAGTAATGAGAAAATGATTATGAAATCATTTCATTAATATTCGAAGTAGTTTCGAGAGGAACCGGAAGCGTTTCGGGGTTTACCGGGTAATACCAATAAATTATATATAGGTGGAAATAGTTTCCCGTGATGGTAAATTAATATTAAAAGGATCTAAATATGATTAGGAGGATTTTATATTTATTTAAATATCAACGGGCCTTAAAAGGCTAAGCGGTGGAATGCTACTTGGGCCACTTGGGCCCGAATAGGAGGTGGCGCCCCTTCCCCTTGTCGAAGGAAGGGGGATGCCAAATTGGAGGTGTCTCCCTGCTCTTGGACGGCCAAAGGTGGGGGCATTCCCCCTTGTGTGGTGTCCCCTCCCCTCCTCCAACCTATATATACTAGAGGTTTTGACACTTATGATGACACAAGTTTTGGAGCCTCCACTAGTTCTCTGCTTCTAGTTCTAGTTGATCCAATTAGAGCTAGGCCTAGATCCTCTAATCCTCATAATTAGAAGCAGGGTTTGGTTTTAATATCATCCCTATAATTCTTCGGCGAAGATTAGCTCTTGACGACGAAGCACTGCCGGATCATGAAGATTACACCGTTGCAATCTCTAGAGAGGCCATGCTTTCGGTCTTACGTTCGAGGGATCATTCATTGACGGTTCCAGCGACTTCAAGGATGGTCTACACTGACTCGTATTCTTATGCTGCAACTCGGAGTTTGTAACGATCTGTTCTAAACCATTATTGCATCTTCATAATGTTCCTGGTTGATCGTAGGATGATTTTGTTTTGTTTTCTACTACTTATCCCAATAGTAGCACCATGAGCGGTTGTATGAGTAGATGCCTATTTCGATCTAGATCACATGTGGACGTGAGGGTTTGATGTTCTTTCTATGCTTCTCTGAAGTGTTGCTTCGGTTCAGTTTATCGACGACATGATGTAGCTTTGTACAAGGTTCTGACAATCGATTGGATCTAGTTGTCCATGATCTTCTAACAGTTCTTTGGACTTCATCATAGTCAAGAATAGTGAACTATCGCAAACACGAGAGGGCAATGAAGATGTTCGATCTTCTAGGGGGTCATGAGTATTGACGTAGTTTAGTGTGGGCCTAGAGATTTTTAATTAAGTCTCTTCCCTCCTACATCCCAGAAGTTAATCTAGGAACAAGAATTATCGCCTTGATGGTGGACGTAGGTAGCTATAGTTATCTGAAAACCCTCGAAGCCATGTAATTATAATTTCCCAATCCTATTAGAGGTCATCTAACTTGGTTTTGCAGGTTGCATGTGATGTGGTACATCCTTCGTCATGATAATGAGTTTATGTATAAGATGGTTATATGTTTTAATGTTAAGTGGCATGCACTTCACAGTACGACATGATGGCTGGAGCCAAGGTATTATCATTTTTATGACCTGCATGTCAACTTCGTTATTTATTTGACAGAAGTAACACGGAGGACCCCAGAGCTTCACCCAGCGTAGGAGAAAAAGTGTTGTCACGGCAGTAGTTTTCAGATTGGTGCCACAACGACATTTTTCAGAAATTTTCATGAAGACCGCAGAGGATCATGGAGACGTTCCCGACCCAGGGTTATAACATATCATGCTATTATGAATGTCTGAGATCTTTATCCCTTGGTTGTTTGCACCCTTTGATTGCACAGTAGTCAATTATTAGGGTGATCTCTCACATGAAAATATAAAGTAGTTAGTGCTCTTCCTAGTGTAGCAACCATCTACAACATGTAGCTTTTCGGAGTGCGTCATGCTAACATGAGTACAAACAAAGGGTGAAGTGTAAGACGGGTGAAGGTAAGACCTCACAGCAAAAACACTCGGTTATCTTGAAGTTCTGGCAGAAACGTTCTGAGCTCTGAGCACAAAGCATCGAAAGATGAACAAGAGTCGTATGAAGATATGTTCGGCAAGTTTGCCTACTGGTTGATGTTCACGTCATCAGCAATGCTACCATCAATGGTTGTGAATAAGCTCACGATCTTGAATCACTCACTTTGAATTATGAGAGATATTTATTTGAGTGGAAGCACACTCAACTTAGCCTCTATGTTAGATAAAGAAAAGTTGGCTGCAAATAGTGGAAACTATGCGGATTGGGTCCGGAACCTGAGATTTGTTCTCAGGAGGGCTAAGAAAGAGTATCTGCTGGATCAACCCCTAGGTGATCCTCCTGTGCCAGGAGTGTTGCAGGAAATTACAGATGCTTCCACTGCCCGTAGTGATGATCATGAATCAGTCTAGTGCCTTATGCTGACTTGCATGGATTGTGAGTTACAAAAACATTTTGAACGATCCAATACACAGTTTATAATTTGGTCACTGGATGCTCTGTATAAGAAGCAGGCAAGTACCAAATGTTTTGAAATAACCAAGGCCTTGATTGAATAAAATATGTCAGAAGGTTCCTCAATGAGTGAGCATATAGTAAAACTAGGTAGCTATGTTGATAGACTTCCTGCTCTGGAATTTGAAATTCCTCCAACACTCGGTACAGATATTGTGCTTGCTTCACTCCCCTCATCTTACGATGGTTCTATCATGAATTACAACTTAACTGGGATGGAGGAAAGTGCAAATGAGTTGTTTGCTATGCTCAAAACCGCGGAAGCTGTAATGCAGAAGAACAAACAAGTGTTGATGGTCAATCAGATCGCTAATTTCAGGAAGAAGGGCGAGTCCAAAAACAAGTCTTACTGGCGCCGGTATGACCGTGTCTCAGAAGAGAAACAAGGGCGGGGCCACTAAGGAGACTGAATGTTTCTACAGCTAGCAGAAAGGACACTGGAAGTGCAACTACAAGAAAACTTGGCGGGTAAGAAGAAGAACGGTGCTTCTGATAAAGGTATAAAAGTTATACAAAGTTAATGTTATTCGACTTGTTAATTTCTTGTAATTCATGGGTATGGTTGCTCTCATTTGCAATCCGATGCACGGACTGCATAAAGCTTGCAAGTTAAGAAGGAATGAAGTCATGAAGCAAGCCGGGAATGGTGATAGGATCGCTACTGAAGACTGTCAAAGTCATGTCTTTTAGTTTATCTTCTACATTTACCTTAGAACTTAATAAATATTATTTCATTCAAAAGTTGTGTAAGAACATTATCTGTGGATTATCTATACTACTTATAAAAGAGCAAACATTATCTTCTTTAAGTGCACCCCACAAAACGTACACGGATACATTACCATTGCATGATTAGTTGCACTAAACTCAATCTAACGGCTAGCCTTAACCGAATCTGTTCTTTATGTGCACTTAGCAATTTACATTGACTGACCATACTCCACCGCAGAGGAAAATATGAAAGTCCATGCCTGATCAATTAGGAAAATATAATCACGGACACATCCTATTAAGAAATTAATCACGGGCACATCTAATTATTAGGAAACTAATCACAAACTCATCCTATTATTAGGAAAAAAAATCACGCGCGCATCCTATTATTAGGAAAATAATTACGAGCCATCCTATTAGGAAATTAATCATGGACACATCTAATTATTGGGAAACTAATCATGGCTGCATCCTATTAGATAACTAATCACGAACGCATCTAATTATTAGGAAACTAATCGTGAGCGCATTCTATCGTCTCCTATTAGGGAATCGTGATCTCGAGTCGCCAGCCGTCACCAGCCCACCACTCATGCGAGCCACAATGGGAGACACGCGAGAAGGAGCTGCGGCTTCCTTCGAACACACTTCTACTGACTGCAACGACTTCGTCCACATCCTGGGCATGCTTTCCGGGAACCACCGGCATCCGCATCGACTTCAGCTTCATCCACAACACCCACGTTGACAACCACCCACCGTCGAGGTCCTTCAAGTGGGGGCAACACTGAGTATCTTGGACCAGTATAAGCGGGCCAAAAAAATCTGTCCCCACAGCCATGCATGTAGATTCGCCTGGTCGCCAACCATCATCGTCCCCAAGGCGGTGCAGGTCTCGGCCACTGTGCAGCAGGTGAAGCTAATCACGGCCCCATCTCACTCGCCCGAAGCCACCGCCGACTCCCTCAACTCTGACGCGTGCTGCTTCGTTGGACACGCTTGTCCGGTACTCGCGCGTGGACGACGTCGTCCAAAGCTAATCCCGGTGCATGGAGGCCGCCGCCTCAAAGCTGGACGACTGACTCACCTGCGTCGACAATGCCGCCCAGCTGGTGAGCGGACACGGTCGCCGCGGCCGCTCGCATGCCTGAACGACAGAGACGCTCGCCTTCACGCGAACGCACCACACGCACGCCTGGAGCACACACAGAGACATTCGCCTTCTTTATTTATTTATTTTTTCACTGATTTTCACGTACCTGCAACAGACATCCCTGTTTTTTAAGTACTAACTACCGGTTATTACATGGCCAACTCACGACTACATAGTGAACTCACAGACAAAATCGCTGAACCAAGACCTTACTTGCAGTCATGAAATTATGTTTCACTGAAAAAACCCAAAAGTTTGCATAAGTTTTAACCAAAAAAAACTAAAGTTCGCATAAGTTTTACTAAAAAAACCTGAAGTTTGCATAAGTCTATTTGTTTGTCGAGCAAATACATGGCAATTGTAATTTTACATGAGCATTTTTATACTGTCCTTATCTACAATTGAGTTAACATGTTTTCCTGATAGAAGACTTGGACTACATACAAGAGAAGCAAAAACTGCATGTTGATTATGATGATGATGAATGTAGGATATTTTGTGCTCATGGTAAATTCTCATATCATTTAGTACATAAACAATATCAATTTTATTTTATTACCATCAATTGTGTTGAGTTTCTTTCATATATATGTATTGACCCTCTTCTTTAAATTAGATATGACAAATGCGGAATGAACTCATACCACATGATCGCATACGAGCAATTCAAGAGGAATTGGCGGGATTCTTTCTTGACCATGTCATACATAAAGACGGAGAATGCCATGTGGAAGTTGAAATTGATTTTAGATGTTAGGGATTATAAAAGATGTTATATTGTATATATGTAGTAGTGTCGGATAGATATATACAAAAACTTGTTGTTCGATCAATCTCGGAGAAAGAGAGGTCACTTCTCTCTGTATATATTCATGACGATCTTGTGTAGTTCTTGACTGGAATTTGTTGGCACTAAAACGGTTCCTTAGCTTGTCCTAAGTGACATTTTCATGTGTGACTATACTTACATAAATGTGTGCACATGAAGAATCATGATGAATCTTCTAAATAATTTTGAATTTTATACATTGAGAAAAGTTGGTGGTCTTTTAATACAGGAGACATGTTATTATTTGTACGAGTTGGAAATAAGAGATCGTGTACTTTATAAGGAAATTTCAAATTTATGAATAAATTGTCTTGTATTAAGTTTAGTATAATATGTTAATCCAAATAGATGTGTATTGTATGTGCACACACTTATTAATTCAAATAGACGTGCATTGCACGTGCACACTTACTAGTGTTTAATAAGAGACGTTTATTCTTAGGGAACCAGAAGCAATGAAACTACTGATGGCTAGCGTTTCCTCGGACTAGTCCCCCATCGTTCGATTGAAATCTTTGAAATCATCAGATTGATCCACAAATACGTGCATGCATCAACATTTTTAGTAACCCGTGATTTTCTTCCACCAAATAAATATATAAATTAATGCTTCCCAGAAATTACGTTCAAATCTTCATTTTCCTTTTTCCTATTTTGGTAAGTTGTGATTGCTTCCAAACAAACAAATACAGAAACTAGTGCTTCCCAGAAACTAGAGATTTTCTTCTATCTAAGAAATAAAGGTTTCTGCAGATCTTTTTTCTACGGAAACACTAACGCCCACACGTGCGGGCGTTCCCCAACTCGCCCACACGCCTGGATCGTCGTTCATTGTCTTTTGCATGAATCTTGACACGAAAAGGTGGATTTGGTGTGCCACGTAGGATGGGCTGGTGTGTGGGCGTTGGAGAGTTTGCTCACACGCCCGCACCATACTGTTTGCCAGCTGCGCTGTGTGGGCGAACTAGTTTCTACCCACACAGCCACCACCTAGGTCATGCGCGCGTGGGCGAATTTCTTTTCGCCCCACACGACATTCCTATGTTGTGGATGGCAACTGTAGTTACACGAACGTGGCAACTCGGTACACACACATGGCAACTGTGATTTTTTGCTAGACGGCAACTGCAGTTGCGCGTACATGGCAACCAGATAAACACACATGACAACTGTGATTAACAATACATGGCAACTATGGTTGAACCACACGTGGCAACTAGGTAAACACACATGGAAACTACTATTTGACCATATGTGGCAAGTAGTTAATCACACACGGCAACTACGGTTTGATTACACGCGACAACTATCATAAATTAGACATGACAACTATAGTTAACCAAAATAGATAGAGTTGCCATGCTTTTACAACTACACTTGCCATCCCGGATAACTACATCTGCCAACCAGGATGGCAACTAAATCGTCATCCCGCGGGGTACCTAACATAGCTGTGCCAGGACGTGTGGGCATTTTACTTCGTGCCACACGCGCGGGGTGGAGATGAGTAGTATTTGTTGGGCGTGTGGCATGAAGTAGCCGCGCCCACACGTGTGGGTAATTCTAATGTCCGCCCACACACAACCCATGTGGACTGCCTCCTGCTCACACCATACACCGTGTGTGGGCACATATCAAATATACCACACGTGTGGTGGATATGGCGTCCTTTTTCTATAGTGCAAAGATGGCGTGGAAAATTTATTTTTTGTCGATGGAAGCATCTTGCGACGAAAACATATTGTTTGATAATATGGTAGAAATATTTGTTTCAATGAAGCATTATTTCAACGTTGTGGTACCATTTTTTAGATGCTTTGGAAACTTCCTTTTGTGTAACAGACACTATATATTCATGTTTGATGAACCATTTGCTTCGCAATGGAAATTATATGGATCAACGACACGAATATACACTGATGAAAATTCATTTGATATGAAAACTTTTCGATGCATGCGCTGAACTAGCATCATGGGAAAGACTGGTCTCCACTGCATCCACTCAACATTGTTGCAAGAATATTTGCTTCCAAGACCAAATAATTACTTCCAAGGATATTTTTCCTACCAGAATTATTAACCATTGAAAAGTTGCATTGGTTTGAAAAAATAGAACTATTGCTTTCAAAGAAACTAAAATATGAATCCGAAAAATTAGAATTTGCTTCCATAAAACATGGCATCTGGGCATGGTTCAAACACGACCAGGCCAATGGAAACCATTCTTCCTTTTGATGCTTGCCGTGCTTCATTGCGATGGTAATCTTGCTTTTATTGATGGCGGATGTGTGTCCTTCTAATGCTGGCCATGCATGGTAGACATGCTTCCTTCCGATGCTGGCTGTGATTCATTGCGATGGTAGTCATGCTTCCTTCCAATGTTGGTCATGCTTCCTTGAGATGGTAGTCATGCTTCCTTGTGATGGCAGCCTTACTTTATTGCGATGTTGGCCATACCTAACCATGGTAGCATCTCGTGCTGAACAAACTGATAATGGACAGTCTCACGTGCACTATGAGCTCCACATCATCAATGAGGCAACTAAATCTTGGGCTTAGTGCACTCGACAACATTGCACCATCATCCGCATTGTGCTTGATACATAGAAGCATGCCTTGAATTAGATGCATCCAATACAGTAGAAGCAATTCACTTAAGGAAACAACATCAGCGATGGTTGAATCTGACATATGTAGTGGTTGAATAGCATGCTTGTACAAAAAGTGAAGCAAACAACTACAAAGTTTGAAGCAAAAGTCGGTTGTTGTACAAACATATGTGAGAGACAAAATTATGAAGCACACTTGATACAAAGAAACAATCTAACGCTATCACAACATACACGATGGAAGTGAAGGAAATATGCCCTAGATGCAATAATAAAGTTATTATTTATTTCCTTATATCATGATAAATGTTT
Source organism: Triticum dicoccoides (assembly GCF_002162155.2). Lineage (NCBI taxonomy): Eukaryota > Viridiplantae > Streptophyta > Magnoliopsida > Poales > Poaceae > Triticum > Triticum dicoccoides. The sequence goes on from NC_041382.1 coordinate 52,205,273, forward strand.
ATTATTCATGCTAGAATTGTATTAACCAGAAACATAATACATGTGTGAATACATAGACAAACAGAGTGTCACTAGTATGCCTCTACTTGACTAGCTTATTAATAAAAGATGGTTATGTTTCCTAACCATAGACATGTGCTGTCATTTGATTAACGGGATCACATCATTAGGAGAATGATGTGATTGACATGACCCATTCCATTAGCTTAGCACCCGATCGTTTAGTATGTTGCTATTGCTTTCTTCATGACTTATACACGTTCCGATGACTATGAGATTATGCAACTCCCGTTTACCAGAGGAACACTTTATGTGCTACCAAACGTCACAACGTAACTGGGTGATTATAAAGGAGCTCTATAGGTATCTCCGAAGGTACATGTTGGGTTGGCGTATTTTGAGATTAGGATTTGTCACTCCGATTGTCGGAGAGGTATCTCTGGGCCCTCTCGGTAATACACATCACTTAAGCCTTGCAAGCATTGCAACTAATAAGTTAGTTGCGGGATGATGTATTACGGAACGAGTAAAGAGACTTGCCGATAACGAGATTGAACTAGGTATTGAGATACCGACGATCGAATCTCGGGCAAGTAACATACCGATGACAAAGGGAACAACGTATGTTGTTATGCGGTCTGACCGATAAAGATCTTCATATAATATGTAGGAGCCAATATGAGCATCCAGGTTCCACTATTGGTTATTGACCGGAGACATGTCTCGGTCATGTCTACATTGTTCTCGAACCCGTAGGGTCCGCACGCTTAAAGTTACAATGACTGTTTCATTATGAGTTTATATGTTTTGATGTACCGAAGGTTGTTCGAAGTCCCGGATGTGATCACGGACTTGACGAGGAGTCTCGAAATGGTCGAGACGTAAAGATCGATATATTGGACGACTATATTTGGACACCGGAAAGGTTCCGGGTGAGATTGGGACAATACCGGATCACCGGGAGGTTATTGGAACCCCTCGGGAGGTATATGGGCCTTATTGGGCCTTAGTGGAAAGGAGGGGAAAGGAGCAGGAGGGGGCGCGCCCCCCCAAGCCCAATCCGAATTGGGAGGGGGGCCGGCCCCCCTTTCCTTCCTCCCTCCTTCCTCTTCCTTCCCTCTCCTACTCCTAATAGGAAAAGGGGGAGTCCTACTCCCGGTGGGAGTTGGACTCCCCCACTTGGGCGCGCCACCCTCCTTGGCCGGCCCCTCCTCCACTCCTTTATATACCGAGGAGGGGGGCACCCCATAGACACACAAGTTGATCCTCGTGATCGTTCCTTAGCCGTGTGCGGTGCCCCCCTCCACCATATTCCACCTCGGTCATATCGTAGCGGTGCTTAGGCGAAGCCCTGCGACGGTAGAACATCAAGATCGTCACCACACCGTCGTGCTGACGGAACTCCTCCCCGACGCTTTGCTGGATCGGAGCCCGGGGATCGTCATCGAGCTGAACGTGTGCTAGAACTCAGAGGTGCCGTAGTTTCCGTGCTTGATCGGTCGGGCCGTGAAAACATACGACTACATCAACCGCGTTGTTATAACGCTTCCGCTGTCGGTCTACGAGGGTACGTAGACAACACTCTCCCCTCTCGTTGCTATGCATCACCATGATCTTGCGTGTGCGTAGGAATTTTTTTGAAATTACTACGTTCCCCAACAGTGGCATCCGAGTCAGGTTTTATGCGTTGATGTTATATGCACGAGTAGAACACAAGTGAGTTGTGGGCGATATAAGTCATACTGCTTACCAGCATGTCATACTTTGGTTCGACGGTATTGTTGGATGAAGCGGCTGAAGGAAATATGCCCTAGAGGCAATAAAAAAGTTATTATTATTTCCTTATTTCATGATAAATGTTTATTATTCATGCTAGAATTGTATTAACCGGAAACATAATACATGTGTGAATACATAGACAAATAGAGTGTCACTAGTATGCCTCTACTTGACTAGCTCGTTGATCAAAGATGGTTATGTTTCCTAGCCATGGACAAAAAGTTGTCATTTGATTAACGGGATCACATCATTAGGAGAATGATGTGATTGACTTGACCCATTCCATTAGCTTAGCACACGATCGTTTAGTATGTTGCTATTGCTTTCTTCATGACTTATACATGTTCGTATGACTATGAGATTATGCAACTCCCGTTTACCGGAGGAACACTTTGTGTGCTACCAAACGTCACAACATAACTGGGTGATTATAAAGGTGCTCTACAGGTGTCTCCGAAGGTACATGTTGGGTTGGCGTATTTCGAGATTAGGATTTGTCACTCTGATTGTCGGAGAGGTATCTCTGGGCCCTCTCGGTAATGCACATCACTTAAAGCCTTGCAAGCAATGCAACTAATGAGTTAGTTGCGGGATGATGTATTACGGAATGAGTAAAGAGACTTGCTAGTAACGAGATTGAACTAGGTATTGAAATACCGACGATCGAATCTCGGGCAAGTAACATACCGATGACAAAGGGAACAACGTATGTTGTTATGCGGTCTGACTGATAAAGATCTTCGTAGAATATGTGGGAGCCGATATGAGCATTCAGGTTCCGCTATTGGTTATTGACCGGAGACGTGTCTCGGTCATGTCTACATTGTTCTCGAACCCGTAGGGTCCGCATGCTTAAGGTTTTGATGACAGTTATATTATGAGTTTATGAGTTTTGATGTACCGAAGGAGTTCGGAGTCCCGGATGAGATCGGGGACATGGCAAGGAGTCTCGAAATGGTCGAGACATAATGATCGATATATTGAACGACTATATTCGGACATCGGAAAGGTTCCGAGTGATTCGGGTATTTTTCGGGGTACCGGAGAGTTACGGGAATTCGTATTGGGCCTTAATGGGCCATACGGGAAAGGAGAAAAAGGCCCCAAAGGGTGGCCGCACCCCTCCCCATGGGCTAGTCCGAATTGGACTAGGGAGGGGGGGCGCCCCCTTCCTTTCTTCTCCTTCTCCCTTCCCTTCTCCTACTCCCACAAGGAAAGGAGGAGTCCTACTCCCGGTGGGAGTAGGATTCCCCCCTTGGCGCGCCCTACTCCTAGCCGGCCGCCTCCCCCCTTGCTCCTTTATATACGGAGGCGGGGGGCACCCCATAGACACACAAGTTGATCTTCGTGATCGTTCCTTAGCCGTGTGCGGTGCCCCCTCCACCATATTCCACCTCGGTCATATCGTAGCGGTGCTTAGGCGAAGCCCTGCGACGGTAGAACATCAAGATCGTCACCACGCCGTCGTGCTAACGGAACTCATCCCCGACACTTTGCTGGATCGGAGTACGGGGATCGTCATCGAGCTGAACATGTGCTAGAACTCGGAGGCACCGTAGTTTCGGTGCTTGGATCGGTCGGATCGGGAAGACGTATGACTACTTCCTCTATGTTGCATCAACGCTTCCGCTTCGGTCTACGAGGGTACGTAGACACACTCTCCCCTCTCGTTGCTATGCATCACCATGATCTTGCGTGTGCGTTGGAATTTTTTTGAAATTACTACGTTCCCCAACAGTGGCATCCGAGCCTAGGTTTTATGTGTTGATGTCATATGCACGAGTATAACACAAGTGAGTTGTGGGCGATATAAGTCATACTGCTTACCAGCATGTCATACTTTGGTTCGGCGGTATTGTTTGATGAAGCGGTCCGGACCGACATTACGCGTACGCTTATGCGAGACTGGTTCTACCGACGTGCTTTGCACACAGGTGGCTGGCGGGTGTCAGTTTATTCAACTTTAGTTGAACCGAGTGTGGCTACGCCCGGTCCTTGCGAAGGTTAAAACAGCACCAACTTGACAAACTATCGTTGTGGTTTTGATTCGTAGGTAAGAACGGTTCTTGCTAAGCCCGTAGCAGCCACGTAAAACTTGCAACAACAAAATAGAGGACGTCTAACTTGTTTCTGCAGGGCATGTTGTGATGTGATATGGTCAAGACATGATGCTAAATTTTATTGTATGAGATGATCATGTTTTGTAACTGAGTTATCGGCAACTGGCAGGAGCCATATGGTTGTCGCTTTATTGTATGCAATGCAATCGGCCTGTAATGCTTTACTTTATCACTAAGCGGTAGCGATAGTCGTAGAAGCATAAGATTGGCGAGACGACAACGATGCTACGATGGAGATCAAGGTGTCGCGCCGGTGACGATGGTGATCATGGAGGTGCTTCGGAGATGGAGATCACAAGCACAAGATGATGATGGCCATATCATATCACTTATATTGATTGCATATGATGTTTATCTTTTATGCATCTTATCTTGCTTTGATTGACGGTAGCATTATAAGATGATCCCTCACTAAATTATCATAGTAAAAGTGTTCTCCCTGAGTATGCACCGTTGCGAAAGTTCTTCGTGCTGAGACACCACGTGATGATCGGGTGTGATAGGCTCTACGTTCAAATACAACGGGTGCAAAACAGTTGCACACGCGGAATACTCAGGTTAAACTTGACGAGCCTAGCATATAACAGATATGGCCTCGGAACACGGAGACCGAAAGGTCGAGCGTGAATCATATAGTAGATATGATCAACATATTGATGTTCACCGTTGAAACTACTCCATCTCACGTGATGATCGGACATGGTTTAGTTGATATGGATCACGTAATCACTTAGAAGATTAGAGGGATGTCTATCTAAGTGGGAGTTCTTTAGTAATATGATTAATTGAACTTAAATTTATCATGAACTTAGTACCTGATAGTATTTTGCTTGTCTATGTTTGATTGTAGATAGATGGCTCGTGTTGTTGTTCCGTTGAATTTTAATGCGTTCCTTGAGAAAGCAAAGTTGAAATATGATGGTAGCAATTACACGGACTGGGTCCGTAACTTGATGATTATCCTCATTGCTGCACAGAAGAATTACGTCCTAGAAGCACCGCTGGGTGCCAGGCCTGCTGCTGGAGCAACAACAGATGTTATGAATGTCTGGCAGAGCAAAGCTGATGACTACTCAATAGTTCAGTGTGCCATGCTTTACGGCTTAGAACCGGATCTTCAACGACGTTTTGAACGTCATGGAGCATATGAGATGTTCCAGGAGTTGAAGGTGATATTTCAAGCAAATGCCCGGATAGAGAGATATGAAGTCTCCAATAAGTTCTACAGCTGCAAGATGGAGGAGAACGGTTCTGTTAGTGAACATATACTCAGAATGTCTGGGTATAACAATCACTTGATTCAACTGGGAGTTAATCTTCCGGATGATAGTGTCATTGACAGAATTCTCCAATCACTGCCACCAAGCTACAAGAGCTTCGTGATGAACTATAATATGCAAGGGATGGAGAAGACTATTCCCGAGCTCTTCGCGATGCTAAAAGCTGCGGAGGTAGAAATCAAAAAGGAGCATCAAGTGTTGATGGTCAATAAGACCACTAGTTTCAAGAAAAAGGGCAAAGGGAAGAAGAAGGGGAACTTCAAGAAGAACAGCAAGCAAGTTGCTGCTCAGGAGAAGAAACCCAAGTCTGGACCTAAGCCTGAAACTGAGTGCTTCTACTGCAAGTAGATTGGTCACTGGAAGCGGAACTGCCCCAAGTATTTGGCGGATAAGAAGGATGGCAAGGTGAACAAAGGTATATGTGATATACATGTTATTGATGTGTACCTTACTAATGCTCACAGTAGCACCTGGGTATTTGATACTGGTTCTGTTGCTAATATTTGCAACTCGAAACAGGGACTATGGATTAAGCGAAGATTGGCTAAGGACGAGGTGACGATGCGTGTGGGAAATGGTTCCAAAGTCGATGTGATTGCGGTCGGCACGCTACCTCTACATATACCTTCGGGATTAGTTTTAGACATAAATAATTGTTATTTGGTGCTAGCGTTGAGCATGAACATTATATCTGGATCTTGTTTGATGCGAGACGGTTATTCATTTAAATCAGAGAATAATGATTGTTCTATTTATATGAGTAATATGTTTTATGGTCATGCACCATTGAAGAATGGTCTATTTTTGTTGAATCTCGATAGTAGTGATACACATATTCACAATATTGAAGCCAAAAGATGCAGAGTTGATAATGATAGTGCAACTTATTTGTGGCACTGCCGTTTAGGTCATATCGGTGTAAAGCACATGAAGAAACTCCATACTAATGGACTTTTGGAATCACTTGATTATGAATCACTTGGTACTTGCGAACCGTGCCTCATGAGCAAGATGACTAAAACACCGTTCTCCGGTACTATGGAGAGAGCAACAGATTTGTTGGAGATCATACATACAGATGTATGTGGTCCAATGAATGTTGAGGCTCGTGGCAGATATCGTTATTTTCTCACCTTCACATATGATTTAAGCAGATACGGATATATCTACTTAATGAAACATAAGTCTGAAACATTTGAAAAGTTCAAAGAATTTCAGAGTGAAGTTGAAAATCATCGTAACAAGAAAATAAAGTTTCTACGATCTGATCGTGGAGGGGAATATTTGAGTTACGAGTTTGGTCTACATTTAAAACAATGCGGAATAGTTTCGCAACTCACGCCACCTGGAACACCACTGCGTAATGGTGTGTCCGAACGTCGTAATCGTACTTTACTAGATATGGTGCGATCTATGATGTCTCTTACTGATTTACCGCTATCATTTTGGGGTTATGCTTTAGAGACAGCCGCATTCACGTTAAATAGGCACCATCAAAATCCGTAGAGACGACGCCTTATGAACTATGGTTTGGCAAGAAACCAAAGTTGTCGTTTCTGAAAGTTTGGGGCTGCGATGCTTATGTGAAAAAGCTTCAACCTGATAAGCTCGAACCCAAATCGGAGAAATGTGTCTTCATAGGATACCCAAAAGAAACTGTTGGGTACACCTTCTATCATAGATCCGAAGGCAAGACTTTTGTTGCTAAATTCGGAAACTTTCTAGAGAAGGAGTTTCTCTCGAAAGAAGTGAGTGGGAGGAAAGTAGAACTTGATGAGGTAATTGTACCTGCTCCCTTATTGGAAAGTAGCTCATCACAGGAATCTGTTCCTGTGACACCTACACCAATTACTGAGGAAGTTAATGATGTTGATCATGAAACTTTAGATCAAATTACTACTGAACCTCGTAGATCAACTAGAGTAAGATCCGCGCCAGAGTGGTACGGTAATCCTGTTCTAGAAGTCATGCTACTAGATCATGATGAACCTACGAACTATGAAGAAGCGATGGTGAGCCCAGATTCCGCAAAATGGCTTGAGGCCATGAAATCTGAGATGGGATCCATGTATGAGAACAAAGTGTGGACTTTGGTTGACTTGCCCGATGATCGGCAATCAATTGAGAATAAATGGATCTTTAAGAAGAAGACTGACGCTGACGGTAATGTTACTGTCTACAAAGCTCGACTTGTCGCGAAAGGTTTTCGACAAGTTCAAGGGATTGACTACGATGAGACCTTCTCACCCGTAGCGATGCTTAAGTCTGTCCGAATCATGTTAGCAATTGCCGCATTTTATGATTATAAAATTTGGCAGATGGATGTCAAAACTGCATTCCTGAATGGATTTCTGGAAGAAGAATTGTATATGATGCAACCAGAAGGTTTTGTCGATCCAAAGGGAGCTAACAAAGTGTGCAAGCTCCAGCGATCCATTTATGGACTGGTGCAAGCCTCTCGGAGTTGGAATAAACGCTTTGATAGTGTGATCAAAGCATTTGGTTTTGTACAGACTTTTGGAGAAGCTTGTATTTACAAGAAAGTGAGTGGGAGCTCTGTAGCATTTCTGATATTATATGTGGATGACATATTGCTGATCGGAAATGATATAGAATTTCTGGATAGCATAAAGGGATACTTGAGTAAGAGTTTTTCAATGAAAGACCTCGGTGAAGCTGCTTACATATTGGGCATTAAGATCTATAGAGATAGATCAAGACGCTTAATTAGACTTTCACAAAGCACATACCTTGACAAAGTTTTGAAGAAGTTCAAAATGGATCAAGCAAAGAAAGGGTTCTTGCCTGTGTTACAAGGTGTAAAGTTGATTAAGACTCAATGCCCGACCACTGCAGAAGATAGAGAGAAGATGAAAGAAGTTCCCTATGCTTCAGCCATAGGCTCTATCATGTATGCAATGCTGTGTACCAGACCTGATGTGTGCCTTGCTATAAGTCTAGAAGGGAGGTACCAAAGTAATCCAGGAGTGGATCACTGGACAGTGGTCAAGAACATCTTGAAATACCTGAAAAGGACTAAGGATATGTTTCTCGTTTATGGAGGTGACAAAGAGCTCATAGTAAAATGTTACGTTGATGCAAGCTTTGACACTGATCCGGACGATTCTAAATCGCAAACCGGATACGTATTTACATTGAACGGTGGAGTTGTCAGTTGGTGCAGTTCTAAACAAAGCGTCGTGGCAGGATCTACATGTGAAGCGGAGTACATAGCTGCTTCGGAAGCAGCAAACGAAGGAGTCTGGATGAAGTAGTTTATATCCGATCTAGGTGTCATACCTAGTGCATCGGGTCCAATGAAAATCTTTTGTGACAATATTGGTGCAATTGCCTTGGCAAAGGAATCCAGATTTCACAAGATAACCAAGCACATCAAGAGACGCTTCAATTCCATTCGGGATTTAGTACAAGTGGGAGACATAGAAATTTGCAAGATACATACGGATCTGAATGTAGCAGAACCATTGACTAAGCCTCTTCCACGAGCAAAACATGATCAGCACCAAGGCTCCATGGGTGTTAGAATCATTACTGTGTAATCTAGATTATTGACTCTAGTGCAAGTGGGAGACTGAAGGAAATATGCCCTAGAGGCAATAATAAAGTTATTATGTATTTCCTTATATCATGATAAATGTTTATTATTCATGCTAGAATTGTATTAACCGGAAACATAATACATGTGTGAATACATAGACAAACAGAGTGTCACTAGTATGCCTCTACTTGACTAGCTTGTTAATCAAAGATGGTTATGTTTCCTAACCATAGACATGTGTTGTCATTTGATTAACGGGATCACATCATTAGGAGAATGATGTGATTGACATGACCCATTCCGTTAGCTTAGCACCCGATCGTTTAGTATGTTGCTATTGCTTTCTTCATGACTTATACACGTTCCTATGACTATGAGATTATGCAACTCCCGTTTACCGGAGGAACACTTTGTGTGCTACCAAACGTCACAACGTAACTGGGTGACTATAAAGGAGCTCTACAGGTGTCTCCGAAGGTACATGTTGGGTTCGCGTATTTCGAGATTAGGATTTGTCACTCCGACTGTCGGAGAGGTATCCCTGGGCCCTCTCGGTAATACACATCACTTAAGCCTTGCGAGCATTGCAACTAATAAGTTAGTTGCGGGATGATGTATTACGGAACAAGTAAAGAGACTTGCCGGTAACGAGATTGAACTAGGTATTGAGATACCGACGATCGAATCTCGGGCAAGTAACATACCGATGACAAAGGGAACAACGTATGTTGTTATGCGGTCTGACCGATAAAGATCTTCGTAGAATATGTAGGAGCCAATATGAGCATCCAGGTTCCGCTATTGGTTATTGACTGGAGACATGTCTCGGTCATGTCTACATTGTTCTCGAACCCGTAGGGTCCGCACACTTAAAGTTACGATGATAGTTTCATTATGAGTTTATATGTTTCGATGTACCTAAGGTTGTTCGGAGTCCCGGATGTGATCACAGACTTGACGAGGAGTCTCGAAATGGTCGAGACATAAAGATCGATATATTGGACGACTATATTTGGACACCAGAAAGATTCCGGGTGAGATTGGGACAATACCGGATCACCGGGAGGTTATCGAAACCCCCCGGGAGGTATATGGGCCTTATTGGGCCTTAGTGGAAAGGAGGGGAAAGGAGCAAGGGAGGGGGCGCGCCCCCCCAAGCCCAATCCGAATTGGGATGGGGGCCGGCCCCCCCTTTCCTTCCTTCCTCCTTCCTCTTCCTTCCCTCTCCTACTCCTAATAGGAAAAGGGGGAGTCCTACTCCCGGTGGGAGTTGGACTGGAGTGGAGGAGGGGGCACCCCATAGACACACAAGTTGATCCTCGTGATCGTTCCTTAGCCATGTGCGGTGCCCCCCTCCACCATATTCCACCTCGGTCATATCGTAGAGGTGCTTAGGCGAAGCCCTGCGACGGTAGAACATCAAGATCGTCACCACGCCGTCGTACTGACGGAACTCCTCCCCGACGCTTTGCTGGATCGGAGCCCGGGGATCGTCATCGAGCTGAACTTGTGCTAGAACTCGGAGGTGCCGTAGTTTCGGTGCTTGATCGGTCGGGCCGTGAAGACGTACGACTACATCAACCGCGTTGTTATAACGCTTCCGTTGTCGGTCTACGAGGGTACGTAGACAACACTCTCCCCTCTCGTTGCTATGCATCACCATGATCTTGCGTGTGCGTAGGATTTTTTTTGAAATTACTACGTTTCCCAATAGGAAGCATCCAAAATTGATTTCGTAATCAAGCATGCATACCGAGCATATCATTTTTAACCAATTTCATCATACAATTCAATGAAGCGGCAGTTGCACCGGTCAAAGCACACACAGGTAGTGGTTGAAAAATCTTGCGTGTATCATAAAGTCTCATGGTTACAATGTTTGAAGCAAATATTCAGACCTAAATAGTTTTAAAAAAGTATACTTTGCTTTTGAGAAAAATAGAATATGCTAGCTCAACATTGTTCATCATACTTTGTAGAACAAAATATATTCAAGGGAAATATGAATTGCTATGTGTGAGATTCATGCAAATAAAAGTCGACCAATGTGGCAAATTCTCAAGCCCAAAAAAGCATATGTTATAAAATGTAGAAGCAAAAAATGTAGGAAGCATGATAAGAGTGCTCTGGGTATATACGAAGTGTTAACTGGAAGCATGGATACATTGAAGTGGAATACGAACTAGAATTGCCGCCTATATGGGAAGCATATTTGGTTCATACAAAATACCAAATTCACATATATTCGTTCATGATTTTTTGACGTGATTCAGTACGTAATGGATAGAGAAAATCCATGACAAACAAACCAATATATGCACGTATACATATTAAATAAGAGCCATAACACAAAAGCATTAGAAATCAACTAGCATGGTACCAAGATGATATGCTCATGAGCTAGATCAGATGAGGATAATACTGGAGCGGGGTGGGCGATTCTTGCACTGGCTTCGTTCCTGATGGAGATGGCACGATGGGAAGGAAGCCGTTGTGCTTCATACCATGGAGAGGACGGAATGACCAAATCAGAGAGGACGGAACGACCGGTGTGGTTGACTGTGAGATCGGCAGAGGTGCGGGCATGGTGACAGGAGAAGGAGATTTGGGGGTGAGATGGCTGTGATGCTCGACGACGAGGTGAGAGGGAGGCAGGAGGTCAGCGGCGATGTAAAAGAGGATGGGGCGGGGCAGTTTGCGGCGAGGTCGGGGAAGGCTTGCCTGCTAGGCCAGCGGAGAAGGGGGATGCGAGCGATTTATGGGCGAAGGGTGCTGGTAGTTAGCTCCAGATTAATGTTTTTTATATATAGCGCAAAATATATGACCGTGAGATTCCTATAGAATCGACGGTAGTTGACAGGTCTGACTATGGCCTCGTATCGGACTATAGATAGGAAGTGTTTCCCTTATTCTTATAAGTCTGAAAACAATAGTTGTTTGAATTATTATAAGAATGCGTTTTGGATTTACCTCTATTGCTGGTGGTTTATTCATGGTGAATCTTGAATGTAATTGAATATATATAACATTAATGCTAAACGTCTTGAGAATACTGATAACATCACTTAAATGTGGCACTGCTGTCTTGGTCATATTGGATAGTAATGTATGCAAAAGCTCCATATAGATGGAGCATTGAAGTCTTTTTATTTGAATCGGTTGACAAAATACATAGTGATGTATGTGGTCTGATAAGCAACCCAGGGCGTGGTGAATACTTATACTTCGCTGATGATTTGAGTAGATATGATCTACTTGATGAAATATAGAGTTTGAAACATTTGAGAAGGTTCAAAGAATTTCATAATGGAGTTAAGAATCATCATGACAAAAGAGAAAAGGTTCTTTGATCATGAAGAAGTATATCTAAGTCATGAGTTACCAAACATCTGAACAATTATGGAATTGCTTCATAATTTACCAATGTGCTTTTATTATTGGGGATATACACTTGAAACAACAACATATACACTAAATGGAGCACCGTCTAATAGTCTGGCAAGATGACACCATATGACTTATGGAATACTCAATCCAGAAAAACACTAAATTGTAGATTATCCCAAAAGACAATTGGGTATTCCTTCTACCAAAAGTTCAAGGACAAAATGTTTGTCGCAAAGAATGAACACTTTCTCGAGGAGGAGTTTCTCGCTAAAGAAGTAAGTGGGAGCACGATACATCTTGACGACATTACTGAATGTCCGTAAAAAATAAGCAGCACTAACGAACCTGAAGTTGTTCCAGAAGTTTTCTAGAAGTTGTCCGCTTAACTGAACCAGCTGTAGAAAATCTAGGTAAGGTCGTAACTGAACCGTGTAGCTAATGAAATATTCATCTTAGAAGAAGATGAACCCGCGCACTACAAGGAAGCGATGGTGGCGCCTGGCTCAAAAGAATGGCTTAAATCCGAAAGAGTCCATTTATGAGAATCAAGTTTGGAACTTGTTTAATCCTCCATAGGGTGTGAAACCCATACAATGTAAATAGATCTTCAAGAGAAAAATAGACACTGATGGTAATCCTACTATCTATAAAGCAAGGCTAGATGCAAAAGGGTTTTCGCAGGTTGTGAGAATCGATTATGACGAATCTTTCTCACCAGTACCTATGCTAAAGTCTATGTGGATTATGATGGCAATTGCTGCATATTTCGACTACGAGATATGGCAGATGGATGTCAAAATTTCTTTCCTAAATGGAAATATCAAAGAGGATGTATATAGGATACAAGCTGAAGGTTTTGTCGATCCTAAGGATGCCAAAAAGGTGTGCAAATTTCAAAGGTCTATATATGGTTTGAAGCAAGCAACAAGGAGCTGGAATCAATGTTTTTCATGAAGTGGTTAAAAAGTTTGGTTTCATTAAAAATGATAAAGAAGCTTGTGTATACAAGAAGTTTACTGGTAGCTCTATAGCTTTACTGATCCTATATACAGATGGTATATTATTGATTGGAAATGATGTAAAGTTCCTTAGCACAATAAAAGATTCATGAAGAAATGTGTTTTTGATGAAAGACTTAGGCGAAGCAACTTATATATATCGGGCATAAAGATCTATAGAGATAGATCAATATGTCTAATTTTGCCAAGCCAAAGCATGTACATTGAAAAAGTTTTAAAGAGGTTTAAAATGGTGAACACAAAGAAAGGCTTTCTCCCATTGTCACATGACACTACACTCAGTAAGAATCAATGCCCTAAGATGGTTAACGAGCTTAGATAGATGAGTGGAGTTCCATATGCTTCGACAATTGGATCCATCGTGTATGCTATGATATTTACGAGACCAGATGTTTCTTATGAGCTAAGTGTTTGTAGAAGGTACCAAAGTGATCCTAGAGTAGCTCACTATGTAGCGGCTAAACGTTCTTGAGTTTCTTAGATAGACAAAGGACTTACACCTCGTCTATGGAGGATATGAATAGTTTGTTGTAAATGGTTACACGAACACTAGCTTCATGATTGATATAGATGGCTATCAGGCTATGTTAGGATAATAGTTTGGAATAGTTTCAAGCAGGAACACTTTTGTGGATTCTACAGCGGTAGAAGAAAATATCGAGGCTTCCGAAACTTTGAAGGAGGAAGTATGAAACAAGAAGTTTCTTGATATAGTTGGTGTGGTATCAAGTGCAATGAACCTAATGGCACTATATTGTGAATAGTGGTGACATTGCTCAAGCAGAAGGAACCAAGATCCCACATGAAGACTAGACATAACAACTGCAAATATCACACAGATTGGAATGTGTTAGACCCCATGACGAAGTATCCACCACAAGCAAAGCATGCGCAACACCGAATAGCCATAGGTGTTAAAAGAAACCATGTAACTAGATTATTGACTCCAGTGCAAGTGCGAGTCTGTTGGAAAGATTCCCTAGAGGAAATAATATTGTATTATTATATTTCCATATTCATAATTAAGAGTTTATATTCTATGCTATAACTGGTATGATCCTGAATTATGCGATACACTCGAAAACGCGTATGCACATATGGAATGATAAACGGTAAAATAAGATTCCTAGCCTCACCTCTAAGACTAGCTCAAGTGTTGTTGGTGATCATGTTTTCTGGATCTTAGAATATTGTTAAGTGTAATGATAGTCCTAAAATAACTTTGAGAATATGAGGTTAGAAGAACGATCATATTGAATCGTCCAAAAACTTGTTTGTTATACTTTGAGATAAAATCATCATAAGTCAATTGTTATAACACGAAGAGTTAACGTATGATTTAGTTCCTTAGACCATGAGAGTATCTTAGTCACTTATTACCGTATGGTGAACTTTGGGGTTACTCAAATGTTATTTGTAACACGGTTATCATAACAACAACTTACAGGTTCATCGAAAAGTTTGACAAGGGACTAGATAGCTCGAAAGTGGAGTTTGCTCCTCCGATGATGAAGATATATTCTTAGGGTCCTCTCGGTGTGAAGGCATCCATCATCGAATGGCCAGACATAGGTAAATATGCCACGGGGATGCCAGAACATGTCAACGAGAAAGAAGAACAAAACTGGTAACGAGGAGACAGGTATAGTGAGCATTTCTATGACTCAAGAGGATACCGATATATCTCACCTTGGATTTTGTAAAGTATCGCGAAGCAAAGGGAATATAACATTATAACCAAAGGTTCACTTGAATGGCATTCGTGACTCATAGGGATCGAGATGGACGTCTATGGTTCCGCTATCGATCATTTGAACAAAAGGGGTTTTGTTCATGTCTATGTTTTATAGAACCTACAGGGTCACAAGCTTAAGGTAATCACGATATGCTAAGTTTTAGTAGGACATGAGTAATGAGAAAATATTTATGAAATAGTCATTAATATTCGACATAGTTTCAAGAGGAACCGGAGGCGTTTTGGGGTCACCGAAAGGGTTTCGGGGTTTACGAGGTAATACGGATAAATTATATATAGGTGGAAATAGTTTCTGGTGATGTTAAAATAATATTAAAAGGATTTAAATATTATTAAGAGGCTTTATGTTTATTTAAATATCAACCAGCCTTAAATGGCCAGGTGGTGGAATACTACTTGGGCCGCTTGAGCCCAAATAGGAGGTGGCGCCCCTTCCCCCTAGTGGAAGGAAGGGGGAGGCCAATTTGGAGGGTGTTTTCTCCTCCTCTTGGTCGGCTAAGGGGGTAGAGACTTTCCCCTTTATGTGGCTCCCCCTCTCCCCTCCTCCGGCCTATATATACTAGAGGTTTTGGCACTTTTGATGACACAAGTTTTGGAGCATCCTCTAGTTCTCTAGGTCTAGTTCTAGTTGATCCAATTAGAGCTAGACTTAAATCCTCTAATCCTCATAATTAGAAGCCCAATGTGGTTATAAAATCCTCCTTCTAATTCTCCAGTGAAGATTAGCTCTAGACGGTGAAGTGCTGCTGGATCGTAAAGACCTTACGCTTGCAATCTCTAGAGAGGCCGTGCTATCGGTCTTACGTTCGAGGGATCGTTCATAGATGGTTCAAGGGAATTCAAGTATGATCTACAACGACTCGTCTTCTTCCGCTGCAAATCAGAGTTGGTGACGATCCGATCTGAACCGTTATTGCATCTTCATAGTGTTTATGTGATCATAGGATGATTTTGTTTTGTTTTTACTACTACGTATCACAACAGTAAGCAGATCATTACAGGTATCTTCTAGGACTATGTTTATTATCAAGATAATACCCCACACTTAGGTACAATGTTGTGAGAGTAAGACCTCATATCCATGCCTATTTCCATATGATTGTTTACATCCAAAAAGGTTGTTAAAGTTCTGGTTAAAAAACTGGAATTTAATTTGAGAACAATAAATTATTTGACTCTTTGTCGAGTGCACATCCTCTCGTGGGTTTGATACCCAATGTCACTCCCAGGGAAAAGGTAAGGGAACCTTATACTATCCAAACAGTGTCTCAAAGGGCATCGGTATCCTTTGCTGCCTCTGTTGGGGGTGTGTCTGGGTCCAAGTCCACCACTTGGTCTGCCGGAGGAAGGAAGCGTAAGGGAGGCACATTCAAGATCTCACCATAAATTTTTGGTGCCACACACGGCGGAACATATGAGGTCGGTGCACCCTGCACTGATGAGATCGCTCGAACTGGTTGGGCCGGATGGCCCGATTGTTTTCCTCCTCTGCCCAAGACGCAAAGAGGTCCATCAGCAAGTTCTCCCTAATAAGGAAATAAGGAAAATCATGTCAACTCACTTTCCAATTGGCCGTTGCTTGGCTGGCCGTTTTTGCTGCTGCATCACGGTAGTGGATGCTCCTGGCACCGTGGTAAAGCCAACCGCCCTATGAGTTGACTTCGGGATTGTGCTGGTGGTAGCGGCAGGTTTGTAAGCAAGTTATCTCAGATAAGGGCGAGGCCGAGCTTAAAAAGAATTACAAACACTTAAGGAAATAAGGAAAATTATGGCAGCTTACTTTCCCATTGGTCGTTGGTTGGCTAGCCGTTTCTTCTGCCGCGCCACGGTACTGGAGGCTCCTGGCACTGCGGTGAAGCCAGCCGCCCTATGACTTGGCGTCGGGATTGTGCCTTTCCTAGCGTCGGGCTCATTCCACTGCTTCTTCTGGCTCATACCTTTTTCGGCTGGTGTATCGTCACTCGTCTGGCTATGTGAGTTGGACGCATTTGTGTCGCGGCATCTCTTCGAGGGTGGCGAATTGATTGGAGGAGTCACCTCCTGTTTGCTGACTTCTTCTTCGTCACCGACCTCTTCCTCATTGTTTGCATCCTTTCCATCAACGTTGGTCAGGTCATCGCCAACCTCCTCAGTCTCAGAATCCATTAGGTATTGCACCTCTAGAGACAACTCATCTCCAGGTAGCGGAGGCCTCGACACAAAATTATTAAATTCCTACAAGTTCAGGGAAAATGAGAGTGAGGCCTGCAATATAAAGGTGCAATGGAGGTCAAATAAACTACTTACATTTTGAGGAGGGTTGTCCCGCGAGAATGGCTCAACTCGAACTACGAGGGAAATATTCTCTAGTGGCACCTTTGTCACAAAGTTGATCCACGCCACCAACTGTGAATCGTTGTATTCCTCCGGTTTTGACCGAGTAATGTCTCCCAGGCCTTCTGTGACGCCCCCGATTCAATCGTACACTAATCATGCACGCAAATGTGTACGATCAAGATCAGGGACTCACGGAAAGATATCACAACACAACTCTACAAATAAAATAAGTCATACAAGCATCATAATACAAGCCAGGGGCCTCGAGGGCTCGAATACAAGTGCTCGATCATAGACGAGTCAGCGGAAGCAACAATATCTGAGTACAGACATAAGTTAAACAAGTTGCCATAAGATGGCTAGCACAAACTGGGATACAGATCGAAAGAGGCGCAGGCCTCCTGCCTGGGATCCTCCTAACTACTCTTGGTCGTCGTCAGCGGGCTGCACGTAGTAGTAGGCACCTCCGGTGTAGTAGGGGGTCGTCGTCGACGGTGGCGTCTGGCTCCAGGGCTCCAGCATCTGGTTGCGACAACCAGAAAGAAAGGAAAAGGGGAAAAAGGGGGGAGAAAGCAACCGTGAGTACTCATCCAAAGTACTCGCAAGCAAGGAACTACACTACATATGCATGGGTATATGTGTAAGGAGGCCATATCAGTGGACTGAACTGCAGAATGCCAGAATAAGAGGGGGATAGCTAATCCTGTCGAAGACTACGCTTCTGGCAGCCTCCGTCTTGCATCAAGTAGAAGAGAGTAGATTGAAGTCCTCCAAGTAGCATCTCCAAGTAGCATCTCCAAGCAACATCTCCAGTAGCATCGCATAGCATAACCCTACCCGGCGATCCTCCCCTCGTCGCCCTGTGGAAAAGCGATCATCGGGTTGTCTGTGGAACTTGGAAGGGTGTGTTTTATTAAGTATCCGGTTCTAGTTGTCATAAGGTCAAGGTACAACTCCAAGTCGTCCTGTTACCGAAGATCACGGCTATTCGAATAGATTAACTTCCCTGCAGGGGTGCACCAACTTACCCAACACGCTTGATCCCATTTGGCCGGACACACTTTCCTGGGTCATGCCCGGCCGCGGAAGATCAACACGTCGCAGCCCCACCTAGGCTCAACAGAGAGGCCAGCACGCCGGTCTAAACCTAAGCGCACAGGGGTCTGGGCCCATCGCCCATAGCACACCTGCACGTTGCGTACGCGGCCGAAAGCAGACCTAGCCTAGTGGCGTTCCAGTCCAATTCGGCGCGCGCCGCTCCGTCGCTGACGTCTGAAGTGCTTCGGCTGATACCACGACGTCGGGATACCCATAACTACTCCCGCGTAGATGGTTAGTGCGTATAGGCTCGTAGCCAACTCAGATCAAATACCAAGATCTCGTTAAGCGTGTTAAATATCCGCGAACGCCGAACAGGGCCAGTCCCACCTGTCTCCTAGGTGGTCTCAACCTGCCCTGTCGCTCCGCCACCAAGTAATAGTCGGGGGCCGTCGGGAACCCAGGCCCACCTCTACCGGGATGGAGCCACCTGCCCCTTCAGCCCCCAACTCCGAACAGTATCACAGGTAATGTAACAGTGTAAAGTATATAGTATATGCCCGTGATCACCTCCCGAAGGGATCACAGCCCAGTAGTATAGCATGGCAGACGGACAAGAGTGTAGGGCCACTGATGGAACACTAGCATCCTATACTAAGCATTTAGGATTGCGGGTAAGGTATCAATGACTGTAGCAGCAATGACAGGCTATGCATCAGAATAGGATTAACGGGAAGCAGTAACATGCTACACTACTCTAATGCAAGCAATATAGAGAAGAGTAGGCGATATCTGGTGATCAAAGGGGGGGCTTGCCTGGTTGCTCTGGCAAGAGAGAGGGGTCGTCAACTCCGTAGTCGAGCTGGGCAGCAGCAGCGTCGGTCTCGTAGTCTACCGGAGAGAAGAGGGGGAAGAAACAATGAATACCAAGTAAACAGATGCATATCGATGCATGACATGCCAAGAAGCGATGCTAGGCGTGCCCTAACGTGGTATGAGGTGGTACTGGTTAAGGGGGGAATCATCCGGGAAAGTATTCCCGGTGTTTCGTGTTTTCGGGCAGAGGAGCCGGAGGGGGAAAGTTGCGGGTTCGATAGGTTAGGGGGGTGTGGCGGACGAACGGACTGCGTATCCGAATTCGTCCCGTCGTTCTGAGCAACTTTCATGTTGAAAATATTTTAATCCGAGTTACGGATTAAAAGATATGATTTTTTAAAGATTTTATTAACTTCTGGAATTTAATCAATTAATTATTTATTCGAAAAATGGAATTATGACGTCAGCATGATGCCATGCTGACGTCAGCAGTCAACAGGGTTGACTAGGTCAACCCGGACATGTGGGCCCCGTTCGTCATACTCTGTTAACTAATTATCTTAGTTAAGTTTAATTAACAGTAGTTAATTAGGTTAATTAGTCATTAGGTTTAATTAATCAGGATTAATTAAATTAATTATTTACTTACTTATTTATTTAATTAATTAATTAATTAATTAATTTTATTCATTATTATTTTTATTAATTATATTTATCTAAATTCCTTTTCCCTTTTCTTTTATTTAAAAACGTCCTGGGGGTGGGCCCCCCATGTCATAGTCAGGGGGTGGACCGGTCAGCCCAGCTGACCGAGTCAATCAGGGCGGCGGGGGGGAGCCCTGGGCCCACCAGTCAGTGGCCCAGGCGGTGGCCCCGGGCGGCCACGCCGGCGGCCGGCGTTGGGGAGCCCCGGTGGGCGTCCGCGGTGGAGGGGGCGCCGGACTTCGTCATTCGGTGGCCAAAAAGGGGCGTGGGCGGTGCGTTCGGAAGCGGGGAGGACGGTGCATCCAATGGTGGCAGTGGCGCGGCCGGACTCGGCCGGAATCGGCGCCGGCGAGCGGCGGAGGCGGCGGGGTGGTTCGGGCCCCGACGGGGGCACGCTACGGGGGCCGGGGGGTGCTTGCGCGGCGCATTGAGCACCACGGGCTCGGCCCCGTGACCATTTGGTCACCGGGGGGGCGCCGGCGACGAGATCCGCGACGTAGGGGAGCTCGGGTGCGGCGTGCTCGCCGGGGCCGAGGCCCGGGCGAGGAGAAGGGAGAGGGAGGCCGGGGAGCACGTTCCTGTGCTCCGTGGCGGGGGAAGGAAGAGGGAGGGCCGGTGC
>NC_041382.1:52226094-52233319 GCF_002162155.2 Triticum dicoccoides
TCGGCCGGTGCCGATCCGGATCGGCGCGGGGAGGGAGGAGGAGGGGATCGGGGGGGAATGGGTGCGGCTAGGGTTTCCTGCCGACCGGGGGGGGGGATAAGGGAGTGAGGGGGTTGGGCCGGGCCAGGGGGTGGCCGGCTGGGCCAGGTGGGGGCTTGGCCCAGTTGGGCCAGTGGGGTTTTCTCCCCTCCCTTTATTTATTCGGTTTGTTTTTATTTTCTTTTCTTATTTTTCCTTTTCTGTTTTAATTCATTTTAAAATATTCAGACACTTTATAAAAATGTGTGCACTCCACCATAATTACCGATGTAATATTTGACAACCACCGAACTTTTTAGTTTTAATTTTTGAAAACTTTTATTGTTATCATGAATTTGAATTTTGAATTTTGGACCGGTTTTGAACTAACTCAAGATTAGCAACTATAATTGAGGTGACGTGGCATCACTAGCAGAGGATCACTGTAGCTTAATTTCCCGGGCGTCACAATTCTCCTCCACTACAAGAAATCTCGTCCCGAGATTTAAGAGGGGAGTAAGGGGGAAAGGTCTGGTTACGAAATCCTAACGAATCTTCTCAGTCTTGGTTGTTCTTCTTGAAGAGGTCGATCCATTACCTTGACATCATCATTTCTCTGCTACAGGTCATCATGGTGATGCCGCCCTTTTCTCGGGAACTCCAACGTACTTACGAATAGGTAAGGGGGTATTCCGGCAGAACGAACCTATGCAAGGTTGACTATCTGGTAGCTAACATAGAGGAAGGTGGCGGAAAGTAACTCTCGAACTGGAACTCAAGAAAATATCGAGAGCAAGTAAGAAGGTACCATGAGAAGTTTCAAGCGGGTAGGCAATCATCCGATGCCTGAAACAAAGTGTAAAAGGGGTCCAGAGCAATGGTAATAAGTTTTGTGTCTGATACCAGAATAGATCAACAGGCAAGTGGCCCGTGAATTACATACAAAGCCAAGCACGAGGAATAACTTTGACAACAGGTTGTACAGGAGAGTCAGGTTTCGTTCCTGGGACCTGTGGGTTATGGGCCCACCATGTGGGTTAAAAGTAGAAAGGGGGGCTGACATCTTGTACGATCACGATAGCAAGGCATGTCAGAGAGTAGCATGTCAGTTATGTCGGCAACAATGTCGGTACCAAGGGCGAGGGACGAAGAGAACCATTTTCCTGCTCGTTGAACGAGGCGGACCAGTAGGCAAAGTTCTCGTCCATCGGTGGTTACCGGAATGTCATCAACAAAAGTAACAGGGTCTTACTGACAGAATTGTACAACAAGGTGTTTACATAAGCAGGAAAATATTACTTCCCAGATCATATAGATCACAAGAAAGGTTAAACCAACAATGGAAGGAAAATATGATCATCAGATTAAACAGAACAATGGAAAGGAAAATGTGTTTAAACACATATTTCAGGGGTATATCCTTCCTAATGACAAGCAGAGCATGATATCCATGACAGGATATAAAGTAGAAAACCATTTAGGTAAGGGGGAAGGAATCTCATGATATTACCCATACAACGGTGTTAGGATAAGTGATAAATAAAATTTAGCATCGTGCTTCAAATGTTCCTGTTGAAAATCGGAGTACCATTGACATGCTTCGAGATAGCATTGACATGGTCTTCAGGTGAAGACCAGACTTTGGAAACACGAAGGATCCATCAGGAATAACTTGTAGAATAAGTCTTACAATTTCCTCATGGACGAATGGATAACCTTGCTGAAAAGGAATCTATAATGATAGGTCCTCCAGCCGGGGGGGGTGCTAGGCATGACATCATGTTACCGGGCCATCAAAGGATCAACTTCATGACTCTTGGAAAATTGTCCCAACCATCATATCTGACCGAGATTCAGATCCGATTGGTGTCAGGATACCTCAGACTTAGGATACCTGAGAAGAAAAGGTGCAACGCAAATTGACGAGATGACATTGTAAGATTCTTGGGGAAATGAACTACGAAGTGATTTCCGTTAACAAGAGTCCATCATTAACCCAAGGAGAGGACAAGGAGGTGTCTGGTGAACTCAACGGCAATTCACCGAGATTCCCAAAAGATGGATTTCCACCATTAAGTGAACAAGGAGATAACATTTGTCAGATCAAATGATATAAGGAAGTATGCTCGAGGAAAACATACACAATTAAACATTGGTTGAAATGTGCGCCCGAAATATGGGTTGGATTGCACGACCAATGTCAGAATGGTGATTCAATTAGCGAAGGACTTAGAATGAACTATTGCCCATTCACTTCAAAGCAATAGGGTTGTTAGAAGTTTTGAATTCACACGTCATAGCTCCATTGTCGGTATTCCGGTTGAAAACAATACGGGGACCAAGGAATGAACGAAGATGGCAAGAAGTATTATGTTATGAAGAATTATTAAGAGGTGGTGAAATTCTCACCACATTCTTGATAAAAAGAGATGGTAATACTACCGAGGTAAGGAAGATCGACTGCTGGGTAGCAGTGATCTCAAGGTTTACACCAAACACGAACAAGTTGTGTTGAATGGAAGGCAATAAAGTGGTCGATGAGAACAGGAATCATCGAGGGGCAAGGATGGTATTACCCATCATGAATTCAATTGAATTCCTGGAAGAGCTCGTAAGGTTGATGATGATCACGACACAATTGTCGAGAGATTTCATGCAGATGTAGTCAATCAGCGACAACATCAAGTCAAAGGAATGATGAAGCAAGAGGTTATTGGAACCACCGTTACGACACAAACTCGAACTCAAGCTTGTTGTTTAAGGTGAAAGGGTATGACGAGGACAATCGACGTAAGGTTAGTTCATCGTCGAAAATTGGTGCTCCGAAAATAAGGACCAGGTAGCCCCGTTAGAATTCGTCACGACAATGATATAGCCAAACAGGCTAGGAATGGCGTGATCGGGTAACAAACTCGTACTTATAGAAGCTTGCTGAAGAGTTGTTGAACCGTAGAGCGGACTCGGTTCAGTTATCGGTGTCTTTGAGTGTTCAATAACTCAGAGCCCGCGAAAAATTGGAATCGATGGGAAGGTAGCACTTGATGAAGAACTCATAAAAAGTTATGCAGTTCCATGATAATCTCGAGATACCAGGGGGGTAATACTCGACACAAGATCAAAGTAAAGGGTTGGACTGGTGTATTGATCCATAAAAGACAATTGTTTTAACTTGTCCGAGAAATGAGATCAAAGAAGAACAATCATGGTCGGAACCACGGTTGCAAGGGATCAATTCACAGATACCATAGGTTAGTTATCAAGGAAATAGTTATTGTTACAAGAAGCTTTCATGATAGGATATATATCGCGTCCATGGGCATGAACACAAGTTCAAGGTCGACTCCCACTTCTCCAATGCATAACCTTTCATTCACTTCTCACATTCGATGAAGTTGTAGTGTTGAAATTTTGTCTGGTGAAGCACCAGAAGGGTATGACTCGTGAAAACTTTCGGGTTCACACGGTTTAGAGAAGGCATATGTTCAACCCATAGGGGCTTCTTAGAAACATATACCACAAGTTTCAAGAGTAAATAACACAAACTCGATGGCAGAGCATGGTTGAGAAAAGCAGAGGATACAATTTACCAAAGGCATTATGTATCCGAGGAAAGGCTCACAAGGTTATTGAATATGAAGGGCGTTGTCAGATAAATCCAACAAAGGACTTGATGGTCCACAAGGGATCTGATACGAGTATCGGTACTCAACTAGAGGAAGAAGAATGCAAGGAGATCAGATTATAGAAACAACTGACTAACTCAATTGTCAAATGCAAAGGAATTATGATTTCCAAATCAAGGGATCAAAAGCAATGCTCTGATTAGGGATGGATAAGTTGAATAGCCTTAGGGTACAACCAACGACAATTGGATTGGTCGAGAACCAACTCCAGTTAAAAGAATGGAAGCTCAGCCGGAAAGGTAATTTATAAGGATCAATGATGATTGCGTGTATTCGCAAACATATTGAGTCAATAGACTCAAAATGATAATGACAATGAATGTCATTAAGACTACGAGACTTATGGGATTAACCATAATGCAAGCAAGCAAGAATTTCAAGAGCCAAAGGCTCCAGAGGGTTTTCGGAAGATCGGATATTATTTTGAAGACTTTTGTGAAACACAAGAACAACTGGGGATGAGCGGATACTCGGCAAGCGCGAGTAATTATCCGTAGGGGTATTCATGCAGCAAGGAACTGCAGGGCAGTAAGCGTAAAGAATTCTCGGAATATCGAAGAGTATTTCAGGACATCTTGTAATAACAAGAGCAACTGGGGATGACAATATGAACGATAGGTGTAAGTAGTTATCCAGAGGGATTTATCGATGGAAGTGAATTGCAAAAGCGATGGCACATAGTCTCGAGAGCACATCGTAGAGTATCTTCGGAATCTTCTGGTGCAGCAGGCGGTCATCGGTAACAAGTGGCTCTCCGGGAGAAAGTACTTGCGAGAACCTAAAGTTAGTTTTGTTTTTAGCGAAATCATTTAACCCGAATAGAAGAGAGCTCAGAGTCCCAGAGTAAAGGTTGAGGAGTAAAAGATCCTAGTACCACCCAATGGCGACGTGGGCCCGTAAGGCACACAGCCAAGTTAGTAAAAGTTTTGCAATGTCTAGACTCGACTTCGGCCAAGAAGTGTGAAAGGGGGATTCCTACAGGCAGTCGGCTCTGATACCAACTTGTGACGCCCCCGATTCAATCGTACACTAATCATGCACGCAAATGTGTACGATCAAGATCAGGGACTCACCGGAAGATATCACAACACAACTCTACAAATAAAATAAGTCATACAAGCATCATAATACAAGCCAGGGGCCTCGAGGGCTCGAATACAAGTGCTCGATCATAGACGAGTCAGCGGAAGCAACAATATCTGAGTACAGACATAAGTTAAACAAGTTGCCATAAGATGGCTAGCACAAACTGGGATACAGATCGAAAGAGGCGCAGGCCTCCTGCCTGGGATCCTCCTAACTACTCTTGGTCGTCGTCAGCGGGCTGCACGTAGTAGTAGGCACCTCCAGTGTAGTAGGGGGTCGTCGTCGACGGTGGCGTCTGGCTCCAGGGCTCTAGCATCTGGTTGCGACAACCAGAAAGAAAGGAAAAGGGGAAAAAGGGGGGAGAAAGCAACCGTGAGTACTCATCCAAAGTACTCGCAAGCAAGGAACTACACTACATATGCATGGGTATATGTGTAAGGAGGCCATATCAGTGGACTGAACTGCAGAATGCCAGAATAAGAGGGGGATAGCTAATCCTGTCGAAGACTACGCTTCTGGCAGCCTCCGTCTTGCATCAAGTAGAAGAGAGTAGATTGAAGTCCTCCAAGTAGCATCTCCAAGTAGCATCTCCAAGCAACATCTCCAGTAGCATCGCATAGCATAACCCTACCCGGCGATCCTCCCCTCGTCGCCCTGTGGAAAAGCGATCACCGGGTTATCTGTGGAACTTGGAAGGGTGTGTTTTATTAAGTATCCGGTTCTAGTTGTCATAAGGTCAAGGTACAACTCCAAGTCGTCCTGTTACCGAAGATCACGGCTATTCGAATAGATTAACTTCCCTGCAGGGGTGCACCAACTTACCCAACACGCTTGATCCCATTTGGCCGGACACACTTTCCTGGGTCATGCCCGGCCGCGGAAGATCAACACGTCGCAGCCCCACCTAGGCTCAACAGAGAGGCCAGCACGCCGGTCTAAACCTAAGCGCACAGGGGTCTGGGCCCATCGCCCATAGCACACCTGCACGTTGCGTACGCGGCCGCAAGCAGACCTAGCCTAGTGGCGTTCCAGTCCAATTCGGCGCGCGCCGCTCCGTCGCTGACGTCTGAAGTGCTTCGGCTGATACCACGACATCGGGATACCCATAACTACTCCCTCGTAGATGGTTAGTGCGTATAGGCTCGTAGCCAACTCAGATCAAATACCAAGATCTCGTTAAGCGTGTTAAATATCCGCGAACGCCGAACAGGGCCAGGCCCACCTGTCTCCTAGGTGGTCTCAACCTGCCCTGTCGCTCCGCCACCAAGTAACAGTCGGGGGCCGTCGGGAACCCAGGCCCACCTCTACCGGGATGGAGCCACCTGCCCCTTCAGCCCCCAACTCTGAACAGTATCACAGGTAATGTAACAGTGTAAAGTATATAGTATATGCCCGTGATCACCTCCCGAAGGGATCACAGCCCAGTAGTATAGCATGGCAGACGGACAAGAGTGTAGGGCCACTGATGGAACACTAGCATCCTATACTAAGCATTTAGGATTGCGGGTAAGGTATCAATGACTGTAGCAGCAATGACAGGCTATGCATCAGAATAGGATTAACGGGAAGCAGTAACATGCTACACTACTCTAATGCAAGCAGTATAGAGAAGAGTAGGCGATATCTGGTGATCAAAGGGGGGGCTTGCCTGGTTGCTCTGGCAAGAGAGAGGGGTCGTCAACTCCGTAGTCGAGCTGGGCAGCAGCAGCGTCGGTCTCGTAGTCTACCGGAGAGAAGAGGGGAAAGAAACAATGAATACCAAGTAAACAGATGCATATCGATGCATGACATGCCAAGAAGCGATGCTAGGCGTGCCCTAACGTGGTATGAGGTGGTACTGGTTAAGGGGGGAATCATCCGGGAAAGTATTCCCGGTGTTTCGTGTTTTCGGGCAGAGGAGCCGGAGGGGGAAAGTTGCGGGTTCGATAGGTTAGGGGGGTGTGGCGGATGAACGGACTGCGTATCCGAATTCGTCCCGTCGTTCTGAGCAACTTTCATGTTGAAAATATTTTAATCCGAGTTACGGATTAAAAGATATGATTTTTTAAAGATTTTATTAACTTCTGGAATTTATTCAATTAATTATTTAATTTGAAAAATGGAATTATGACGTCAGCATGATGCCATGCCGACGTCAGTAGTCAACAGGGTTGACTAGGTCAACCCGGACATGTGGGCCCCGTTCGTCATACTCTGTTAACTAATTATCTTAGTTAAGTTTAATTAACAGTAGTTAATTAGGTTAATTAGTCATTAGGTTTAATTAATCAGGATTAATTAAATTAATTATTTACTTAATTATTTAATTAATTAATTAATTAATTAATTTTATTCATTATTATTTTTATTAATTATATTTATCTAAATTCCTTTTCCCTTTTCTTTTATTTTAAAAACGTCCTGGGGGTGGGGCCCCCATGTCATAGTCAGGGGGGTGG